>NC_133779.1:4487898-4603557 GCF_003597395.2 Chelonoidis abingdonii
GGGGGGGTTGCTGTGAGAGGGGCTGGGCTAGGGGGTGTCACCCCAGGAGGGAGGCGGGGCCTGGGGGGGCTGGGCTAGGGGGTGTCACCCCAGGAGGGAGGCGGGGCCTGGGGGGGTTGCTGTGAGAGGGGCTGGGCTAGGGGGTGTCACCTCAGGAGGAAGGAGGGGCCTGGGATGGGGGTTCACCCTGCAGGTGGGGACTGAATTAGGGGGCTGGGGCTGGTGGGGTCTCCCTAGGAATGTTGAGGTGGGGGTGTCAGCCTGGAAGGGAGGAGGGGTCTGGGCTGGTGGGGCATTGCTCTAAAAGAATGAAGGGCAGCGAAGAGAGAGGGATTAGAGGTGACTGAATAATTGATTTTTCAATTCCGTGGCTTTCACAAGAGCGGCGCCTTTGTGCCATTCTCCAAAGCGCTGTGTACGTTCCTTTGCACAGCGCAGCTAGAGGTCCCCCTCAGAAGGCCTCTGTCAGAAATTCCCCTTTGATTTGCTCACAAAAAGTTTGCACCATGAGGTCTTTACTGGATCCAAAGGCTGATCTGCACATAAAAGTTGTGCTCGCATAGCTATATTGGTGAGGATGGAGTGTGTGTGTTTGGGGCAGGGGGGAATCACACCCTCTGTTCACATAGCTGTGTGGCAAAAACCCTAGTGTAGATGCAATTACACTGGCAAAAAAAAGTCTTTTTTCTAGATTTATGGCGGCTTGAGAACAGGTATAAACTGCATCTCCCCTAGGGGGTGTTGCCACCTTAGTTATGCTGACACACCCTTCTTAAGAGGGACAAGGTCTCTGTATTTTGGAAACCGTTTTCAAAAATCACCTCTGAGCATGATTGTACTCACAGAGTGTGTTACTGGTCTACTATCCTGGCAAAGTACTCCTAGTCTGGATGCAGCTGTGCTTACAAAGCTGTGCTTTGTGCCTGTATAAAACAAGCACAGTTTTGCTGGTGTAACTGGCTATTTTACAGACGCTCAGGGTCGGTGCAACCACTAGGCGAACTAGGCAGTGGCCTAGGGCAGCAAGTGGTTGGGGGCACCCGGGGCACCTGAAAATTTGGGGCACCACTGGGTCTTAGTGTCTACCCTACTGGTGTTCCTGTCCCTGTTCTGACCCTTTGTGCAGACTCTGAGTCTTCCTGGGAAGGAGATCTAGTAGTTAAAAGAGAAAAAGTCTCCCGTCTTGCCAGACCTAATAGCATAACACAGAAACGGTTAAAGAGCCATTCACGGGGTAATTAAGACATTTAACAGGCATTTGCCAATGCCCAGATATCTACTGTGAGTTTCTGAATGTACTGACAAAAACAATAGTGCATGACTGTAATATTTACTCAGAACATGTCAATCTACAGGACCTTACTTTAAAATTTGCTTTAAAAATATTTCATTAGTGAGTTGGTGAAGATTATAAAATCACATCTCTAAAAAAATCCTTGCATAGATTTTTAGATGCACGATCATCTTTAGCCTTAAATGCTTGGATCTTCAGACATATGTTTTTTAAAATAAATTCTTCAAAAAACCACCCTTATCTAAAATACAAATGTTAATTACTACAGTAAAAAAAACTTCCAAAGTCTTCCTGTCCTTTCTGTCCATCCATTTCTCCCTTCACCCCATCTCCCCCCCACTGAAGGAAACAACAGTCCTTTGCTTCCAGATAGCTGGACGAAGAGTTTCCCTTTCTTTACTTCTGACTATCTGATGAACTAGTTTTAAGCAAAATCAGTACCTTAGTAAGATATAAAATCCTTTGTTATGCCTAAAATCTTTGGAAACATATTTTTTTTAAGTTGGTGAAATTTCATAAATGTGTATTGTTATGGAGATCACACACAGTAAATTAGTGTTCCCTTTTTCTTAAAGCAATGAATATTGTTATGAACACACTAAACCTCTGTGACTGATTAATTTAAAATAATGTCTGTTTCAGTGAGTTAAATATGTTGTAATCTGGAATTAGTACATTTAAAGTATAAAATTAGCTTATAAATACTGATTAAGAAAATGTAAAACAGAGAAGAGCTGCATCATGCATACAATATTTAATGTTGTATTCAACAAGACAGCTGACACACCCTTACTACAAAGTTTTTGCAAATAAATGTCTGACAAACTCCAGGGCATATAAAAAACCTGTGACTGACATTTTTTATTCTTAAATTTAGTACTTTTAATTAGGTACCTTCTGCATGTCTATTCTGCGTGAGGAAGAGGGTACAGGGGTCTCTTTGGGAAACTGACTTTCTGCCACCATGAGGCACACCGGGCATCTTGTTACTCTTTCTGCCTTGTCCCTCCACTGCCGCCCCCTCCAGGCTGCTGTCAGGCACAGGGACACCAGTTTAATAATACTGCATTGGGCCCCATAAATCCTAAGGATGGCCCTGAGGGCACCAAAAAGCAGTGCCCTTGCTCAGCAGGGAGGAGCTGCTTTCCGGAGGCACTGGAGAGCCAGAGTGTCCTGCTTGTGGGGGCGGTGAACCCCAGCCATGGAGGAGCCGTCGCGATGCAGGGGGGCAGGAGCCCTGCGGCGGTGGTGCCAGCGGGGAGCAGCCACGCCTCCCACCCCTACTGCCCAGGCTGTAGCCGGATGCCTCCCTGGGGGGGTTCCTGCAGGCTGCAGCAGATGCATGCGGGGAGAGGCCTCCGTGTCCCCCCCCCCCCCGCTTGGGCTCTGCAGCTCCTGGGCACGTGAGCTGCTGTTGGGCGCAGGGCCCTGAGCCTGCACTGGTAGGAGCAGCGGCGGCAGCGGCCAGGGCCGGCTCCAGGCCACAGCGCGCCAAGCGCGTGCTTGGGGTGGCATGCTGCAGGGGGCACTGTGCCGGTTGCCGGGAGGGCGGCAGGCGGCTCCGGTGGCGCTCCCGCAGGCGTGCCTGCGGAGGGTCCGCTGGTCCCGTGGCTCCGGTGGAGCATCCACAGGCATGCCTGCGGGAGGTCCACCGGAGCCATGGGACTACTGGCCCCCCCACAGGGAAGCCTGCGGGAGGTCCACCGGAGCCAGGGGACCGACGAGCGGCAGAGCGCCCCCCATGGGGCATGCTGCCGTGCTTGGGGCGGCGAAATTGCTTGAGCCGGCTCTGGCAGCGGCTCACATTCCCGGGAGCCGCAGAGCCTGAGAGTGGTGAGGGAGGAGCCAGGGGGGCGCACGGGGGCCTCTGCCCGCGTGCATCTGCTGCGGGAGCCCCCAGAAGGTGGTTCCTACCTGCAGAGCTGCTGCAGCAGCCCAAGCCCGGCAAAGCCAGTGAGTGGACTTGGGGCGACGGCTGCTGGGTTGGGGTGGGGAGGGCTGGGGGTGCTGTGCACCCTCCAGGGGAGTTCAGGGGGTGGGGAGGGGGGAACCTGGTCTGGGGAGCAGTCTCTGGGCATGGCTGGCCCCTGGGGTCTATAAAGGCTTATTGGGATTTGCCCCTCAATGAACCGATGTTACAGGGGGCTGGGGGGCGCAAGGTGGAAGTTTTGCCTAGGGTGCAAAATATCATTGCACCGGCCCTGCAGACGCTGTTGCCCCTGCTCTGTAAGTCCAGGATGTGAAGAGATGTGATTCCTTGACTGGCGGAAAATTGTACTATAGACCTGGCATTTGTCTTTCAAATGATTTTCCTACCTCACTCCACCTCCAAGTGACTTTCAGTGAGATTTGTGTTCCTAAGGCCTGGTTTACACTAGAGTTAGATCGATGTATAGCAGCTTACATTGGCATAAGTTATTTAACTACGGTTAAATTTCGCTACCACTGACTTAATAACTCCACCTCCACGAGCGGCAGAGAGTCAAGTTTGCTGTAGTTAGATCAATGCAGTGTTAGTGTAGAAGGCACTGCCTAGCTTATGTCGACTGGTACTGGCTTTCAGGAGCCTTTCAATGCCCCACACTGACAGTACAATTGATACAAGTGCTCCTGGTAAGAACAAGCGCCACTGATACAAGGAGCACAGTGTAGACACACACAAGCGCTTGTAATTACCATGGTAGCTCTATGCTGACATAAGTTAGATCGATTTAATTTTGTAGTGTAGACATGGCCTTACTTGCTCGGGCTTTGGCAAAGCCTGCCCTCTTTCAGCACCTGGTCACCACTCCAGAAGGTTGATGGCCAGTTAAACTAAAATAATTTTGCCCTGCTCTGACAGATTTAAGGGGCCTTAAAGTGGGAGGAAGGAGCCCGTGAGGATCCCTCCCCTGCAGGGGGCCTCTGAGTCTTTTGTAATTGACATGGAGGGCCCAGAGAAAACCCCTGCTTGACTCCAGATAATGAGGCCTGTACAGATGGCCTAAAGCCTTCTTAAATTCCCCCGTACACCCAAACTTGTCCATGCCCCAAGCACAGACGTGGATCGCTAAGATCAGGTCCCAGGAATTTTACACCAATTAAAAAACAACCAAAGATAATTTAAGAGGTGCCATCAACTTGAAATCTAGTCAATCCAAAAAGAAAAAAAAACAAACAAACCCAGAGAGGGAGGAAGCCAAAAATACTGCCAGGCCCTGTCCCCCGTCTTTCTCTGTCAGTCCATCCACAAAAATGTGCGGTTTTAAGGTCACATTTTCCTATTTTTACAGGTGTTCTATCTCCCTTGTGTTTGAAGCCATGGGCCAGAACCCCAGCTGGTGTAAACCTGCATAGCTCCATCGAGGTCAATGGCTCTACACTGATTTACACCAGCAAAAGGTCTTTCTCTGTGTTAAAGACCCACATGAATAATAGGAAAAAATTGGCTAGCCAATGAGTGTACACGTTCTTGACTACCCTTCTGCTTTTCTTTGCCATAGGGAAACGAGCTTGCTAGATGGTCTGGCCCACACAGAACTGTTTTTGTTCTTCACTATCCTCTAGCTTTTCTCATCCATAGCTCTCAAAGCGCTTTACAGAGGAGGTCAGTATCATTATCTCCATTTTTCAGATGGGGAAACTGAGGCCCATTGAGGTGAGGCCCACGTCCTCAAAGATATTTAGGTACCTAACTCCCATTGATGACAATGAGAGTTAGGCACCTAAATAGATCATGGAGGATCTGGGCTGAAGTGACTTGCCCAAGGTCTCATGGGTCCCAGTCCAGTTCTCCGTCCCCTAAATTCCCACCTCGCTGCAAAGTGGCTACTGCTGTCAGACCTTAGCTTTTGAAGTATATACAAAAAGAAGCCCTTGAGGAATTCCACGAAGATTTCAACAATTTCCATCCCACTATCAACTTCAGCCTAGACCAATCCACACAATCAGTCCATTTCCTTGACACTAATGTGCTAATAAACTATAGTCACATAAACATTACCCTATATCAGAAACCTACTGAGTGCTATACTTACCTACATGCCTCCAGCTTCCATCCAGGACACACCACACGATCCACTGTCTACAGCCAAGCTCTAAGATACATGAACATTTGCTCCAATCCCTCAGACAGAGACAAATACCTACAAGATCTCTATCAAGCATTCTTAAAACTACAATACCCACCTGCTGAAGTGAAAAAACAGACTGACAGAGCCGGAAGAGTACCCTGAAGTCACCTACTACAAGACAGGCCCAACAAAGAAAATAACAGAACAACACTAGCCGTTTCATTCCCCAACTAAAACCTCTTCAGCGCATCATCAAAGATCTACAACCTATCCTGAAAGATGATCGCTTACTCTCACAGATCTTGGGAGACAGGCCAGTCCTCGCTTACAGACAGCCCCCCAGCCTGAAGCAAAAGCTATAGCCCATGAAAGCTTATGCTCAAATAAATTTGTTAGTCTCAAAGGTGCCACAAGTACTCCTGTTTTGTTTTGTGTTTTAATTAAGTGATGGCAGCTGAACCTGGGCAGTAGGGAAAGGACAGGAAGTATGGTCTATTGTGAAATTCTTGATGCTATCCTTGGTGCCTAGCTAGCCTAATGATTAGGCCCTTAGAGATTCCTTGATTGCTGGTGCCACTGATGCAAACAGCACAGGTGTAAGTTGTAAACAGATAAATAGACAGAACAGCAACTCAACTGTATTGAGTTTCCTCTACCTTGCCTTTACTTCCCCTGACCCCCTAACTGTTAAGTTTTTATACCTCAAATCTAGCTTAGCCGTAAGCATTAGGTCTACAGACCAATTTGATTCTCATGACGTTTGCTTTCTGGGCTTCTCTTCTCACCAAGCATTTAATGATGGCACTGAGCTATGACAAATACATA
Source organism: Chelonoidis abingdonii (assembly GCF_003597395.2). NCBI lineage: Eukaryota > Metazoa > Chordata > Testudines > Testudinidae > Chelonoidis > Chelonoidis abingdonii. The sequence continues at coordinate 4,494,070 of NC_133779.1, forward strand.
AAGCTTTTTTAAAAAAAGAGCCCTCCCCCAAGGGTTAAAAACTCAGTCCTAGAGCTGGATTAGGCTTTCCCAGAGCACACCAGTGAGGATCCCTCCAGGGGCAAAACAGCAGAACCATTTCCCCCTGCTCGGAGAGCCCTATGTTTGGGGCAGGAAGGAGGAGAACATGGTCCCCAGAATGAAAGGAGGAAGGAACTCCTTGAAGATAAGCCAGTCAGAGGTAAATGGAAGATGTGCTTTCCTGAGTAGATGTTCTATAGAAGCAGAAATTTTCCCAGGTCTAGCAAGGATGTTTTCTGGTTATTCATTTAAATGTACTGAATTATACTATTAATATTTACTATGGGGGCTACACACTTTGTAGCTAGTATAGGCTGACTTATTGCACACTCCAGGGACTTGAATCCCTCCATCCACCTCTATTTCAAGGACTTTGTGCCCCCCCTGCCCCTATTCTCCTTCCCTCCCCAGCCAGAGGCTCTGTTTGCTCCTATTCCCCCTTTCCCTGGTTAGAGTGACCACCTTTGTTGGATGGAAGTACGGGAAAACCACATGAAAAAGAAGGCGCTGCTTTATTTTAAGGGATATTTTAAAGAAACACTATTTCCCTTAGCAAAGCGTGGTTTTTTTTCTGAAGTGTACATTTCTACTGCCCTCAAGGATTCCATGCAATTATTGTTAGCTTCAATGTAATGTTTAAAATAGGACTTCTGATCAGGTTTAATACATTTCAATACATCTTAAACCAAGGGATGGGGCGGGGGTCACCTTAAGGAAAAAAATCAAATAAGGGATGGGAGTTGCACTACCCCATTCCCAGGTCCCCTATTCTCCCCCTATGGGAGAAACTCTGTTTGCCTCCTATTCTATCCTGCCACCCTCGCCCCCAAATCAGCCTGGTTGGGTAAGTTTGTGAAGTCCACAGTCAACTCAACAACATTTCTCTGTCTGTAACATGTCAAACTCTAGAATGCTTTATTCAATCAACTCCAAACCTTCAGGGAATGTTCTTGACATCAATAGCCAGAATCATACCCATTTGGGAGAAAACCAAATGGGCAAAATCAGGGCATATGGTGTTCCCATCTGGTTAGCACAGCCCCAGCTTCAAGCACCACCAGAGGTGCTGGGGGTGTGGCAGCACCCCTTGGCTTGAAGTGGTTTCCTTCAGATAAAGAGTTTACAGTTTTGTTCAATGGCATACAGTACTCCCCAACTATAAAAATTATTCCAATGCCACGGAGCTCCACTGCAATTGTCTATTGATCAAACTATTAATAATATTCTACCTCATCCCTGATCATCTTCCCAATAGAATTTAGCATATTGACAACACCCTGAATGTCATTTTTCTGGGGAGGTAGGGGAGAGAGATTAAAAAGACGGTGACTTTTCAACTTGGAAAAGAGATGCCTAAGAGGGGATATGATAAAATTGGGACTGATGTGGAGAAAGCAAATTAGGAAGTGTTATTTACTCCTTCTCAAATACAAGAACTAGGTGATATTAATAAGTAGCAAGTTTAAAACAAACAGGAAGTACTTCTTCACACAATGCAGTCAATGTGGAACTCATTGCCAGGGAATGTTGTGAAGGCCAAAACTCTAATGAGGTTTTAAAAAAAACCTACATAAATTCCTGGAGGATAAGTTCATCAAATGGCTATTAGCCAAGCTGGTCAGGGATGCAACCCCATCTTCTGGGTAACCCTGGCTTCTGAGTGGAAGAAGCTGGGAGTGAATGACAGATGGATCACTTGATGATTGCCTGTTCTGTTCCTTCTCTCTGAAACACTTGGCTTTGGCCACTGTTAGATGACAGGATACTGAGCTAGATGGACCATTGTGGATACACTATGATGGTTCTTGTTGTTAAGTTGCTTAACTGGGGAAGAGGCTGGGGGAATAGGAGGCACACACACAGCCCCTACCGTAGGGGCAGGGCGGGGGAATGGGGACCCTGTTGAGGGAGCATGGGGGAAAAGGAGCATGCATAGAGCCTTTTCTCTGTGTGACAAACAGAGGGATGCAGGGAATCACTGGTATGTGCAATAAGCATGTACAAGCTGTGAAGCATCTTCCGATCCTTCCAGTTATATTAAATCTTCTGGAGTCTGAATATTAGGCTTGATCCAATAGGCCCCACCTGCCACAGAAAGATCACTGGGTTCAACCGGAGCCTGTGTTTGGAGAGGGCTTGCACCATCGGGCTCCCAGATTTTCTCCTGGGATTCATGGTTTAATTGCTTATAACTGGTGCTAATTCATTAATTGGGTTTTAAATAAGTAACTCATGGCATGACGAAGGGGGGCTGGGATTCGAACCCCCAACCTTCCAGCCCCTGCTGGGTGTTAGACCTAAAACAATCCCTAAGGGGAGACAAGGGGCGGGATTTTACGGTAGCTCCGCCACGATTGGCTGATCTTGAAAATGATTGATTGAAAATAGATTATGCGCACAGTATATTTTCCAGGAGGCGTGATTAATGACAGCGTCGTCACTATTGGCTGAACGAAGGATGATTAGCATACCCGATAGCCATTGGGGCATAAAGGAGGCGGGATTTCAAGGAAGAGCCGCCGCCGTTGGCCGCGAACGGAGATGTTTGGCGTGCGCGGCGGCCAATGGGGGTGGGGAGCCGGGTTTCCGCGCGCAGTTCGGAGCGGTTGCTGAGGGCAGAGGCTGCTCAAGGGCGGGGTCCAGCCAGGGTGAGGGGCGCCGCAGCCATGGCGGGGTCCGGCGGCGGCTTCTACACCCGGAGCGGGGGTGCCGACTCGCCGCCGCTCTTAAGCCTGAGGCGGAGATCGAGGCACCAGGGGCCCGAGGAGGCGGTGAGGGAACGGGATGAGCGGGAGGGAGGCTGAGGCGATGGGGGGCGGGGCTTGAGGGGGTCGGGCTTGGGGATGAGGGGCGGTGACAGTGCTGCGGCTGCGCTTTGAAGTGTGGGCGTGGCCCCAGCGTGCACGTGCTTCGCCTCCCCCGGGGTTAGTTTACAGCGCTGTTTACACTGGCTCTTTGCAGCCTTGTATCCAGCAGTGCGGGGGGTGTTTTTCACCCCCCTGAGCGAGGAAGTTGCAGGGCTGTAAAGCACCAGTGTAGCCAAGGCCTTAAACTTGGTGGCTCAGCTCCTCAAAGGTTCTCAGTAGGAGTTAGGCACTGAAATACTTTTGAGGCTCTTGGCCTCTGTGTCTCGGTTCCCCAGCTATAAAATGGGGATATAAGCTGAGTTACTTACCTCCCAAGGGTGTTGAGGGTAAATGCTTTAAAGCCAGAGAGGTGTTCAGATACTATGGTAATGGGGGGGCTTGATAAGTACCTACACTTAACTTGTATTGTGATAGCTAGATTGATCAGGAGTGTGACCTACACAGCTGTGCTGACAAATCCCCGCTCAGTGTACACACAGCCATGCCAATTGAAGAACACGTGTCCATTGAGAAGGCAGTGCTCCTGTACAGACAGAAGTCCTTCTGTCAGTGTAGGCTTCATCTATGCTGGGGACTATGCCAGCATAGACTATTATAAACATAGTCTAAAATACTTACTTTGATCTCTGATTTTCGAAGTATAGGGGGGAAAAATTGTTTCCAACCACTGTTTTAAAGCCTGAACATATAGTCTCTAATGATTTGGGTTGTTAAGCAATGTTTCCATTTTTAAATCAAGTTCAGTGTTAAGCTTGTATATTGTGCATGATTGTTTGCTTGATTTTTTTTTTTTTTTTTTTTATTGGTTCCGTCTTACCTGATGTGGGGGGAAAATTGCCTTTTAGGTTGCTGGAACAACTGCTTCAAGAATCTAATAATTGGGAGTTGTTTATAAGCTCTTACATAGTTCTGACTGTACTAGACTTCAATATTTTTTCCCTTTTTTGGGGCAGGTTATGCTTGAGAAAGTATTGGGAATAACTACCCAAACCAGCAGTGGTTTAGCTTGTGACCCAAACACCGGGCAGATAGCATATCCTACAGGGTAAGTGTGGTATATAAATGTGGAAAAGTGTAAGTTTATGTTCTCTGCCTGCGTGATTATAGAAACCACAGCAACTTATAGAGTTAAAAACGGACATGGGGCCTGCTTGTTTTGCCAACTGTGCGCCAGTAATGTTATTTCACTGTTACTTTGGGGCTTCGTCTCAGTCTTTTGTCACTCAGGTAGCCTTTACGTAAGCAGAGGCTAGTGGGACAGCTTGTGTGAGTAAAAGGTGGATCCCATCCCATGACACAATCAGCTACCACTGTAAGCATATTCAGAGTAGCTAGAGGCATGCTTGAGCACCAAAATTCCAACGGACTTCGGTAGGAGATAAAGACATTCAGCATTTCATAGGGCTGTGATCCCTTAGTAGTTTTTTTCCCCCCTTTTAGGGCTTCTCTAAACCTTATCTCATAGGGTTCCTGAAGCAGCCAAGGGCTGGAAATGTAAAACGCTTAACAACTATCACATCTTCTAGATCTGGCTAAAGAGGTATATTCAAGTGCTTTAAATTAACTTTCTCATTCATGGGCATCCAGAAGTCTGATATCACTGCTGGATTAGTCCTGTCAGTTTCATGGGACTGGAGTAGCTTAAGCTATACTTTTTCTTTCGTCTGTATTGACTCTACCACTTCCAGGCATAGATGCTGGAATTTAGGGTGCTGCCGCACACCCTGACTGAACATGGTTTTCATCATATACAGGATTTACAGTTTGGTTCAATGGCTCTCAGCACCCCCACTATAAATATTGTTCTGGAACCCCTACTTCCAGTGTCAGACTCGGTCTCTGATGCCAAGAGTCAAGACAGTGACCAAGCAAGAGTCCTGACCTCTAATCCCAGCATGACAGTGCATAGTATGAGAGTTACCAGTTGGCCTGGCTTGCTGTTTATAAAACATGTTAGGTGTGGGGTATGGAGGACTATGTTGGAATTGCAAGCTTTCATGTTTAGAATGTGGGGTGGTTTCTTGATCCTGCTTGCAGACTGGGGGATGGGTCTGTAGCAAAGCATGCAATCCGAGTCATTCTTATAAGAGCCATCTTATGTCTGTCTTAGCGTGACTAGACGTCCCGATAAATTTGGGACTGTCCCGATTTTGAGTTTGTCCCATGGCCCGATGCCATTTGTCCCGATATTTTGTTTCCTGGTCTTTGGTGGCAATTTGGTGGAGAGTCCTTCAGTTGCGGATGCTCTTTGGTGGTCTTTGGCAGCAAGGTTTATTATCCCCCTCCGAAATACCGCCAAAGACGGTCTGCGCCTGAAGGGCTCTCTGCCGAATTGCTGCCGAATTCCCGGACGGGTGAGTGTTGTGTTTTTTTTGTTTGTTTGTTTTTTCTTTTGTTTTTAAAGACACCCTCCTCTCCCCCACCCCCCTTGCAGGGGTCTAAATATTTTCCCCTTAACATCTGGTCACCCTAGTCTTGCTGCCGTAGGGAGCAGCCTGTTTTCTCTCTCTCTTTTTGAGTTGAGGGTTCATTGTTCTGATTTCTAAGAAACTAAGTCGTATTACTTTGCAACCTTCCAGCAAGTGTTTGTTTTTAATCTAACTTCTGTGTGTGTGCTGTGAACATATAACAGCAAATAAAGGGACCTGATTAATCAGTAGCTAACACACTGAAAGTTATAACAGCACAGGTCAAAATTAGCTTGCTCAGTTACATAATAGATACATTACAGCCACTTTAAAAAAATGTTTGCAGAATTAATTATTCAAAAGAACAAAATACATTTGTATTTTTTTTAACACAAACTTTAACATTTTGTTTCCTTTATGGTGTTCAACTGAAATAGAGGGAAAGAGTCAGTCATGTTGAGAATTATTTTTAAGAAACATTCTTACCTATTTTACAAATTATTATTTATTTGTACTGCTGTAGCACGTAGCTGCCCCAATCATGGCCCAGGACAACCTGGTGCTAGGTGCAGGACAAACACAGAACAAAAAGACTGATTTGAATTATTACAACTGAAAGAATTCTTAAAATTGAAAACTTTTCTTAATGTTAACTGTTTTTTGCATTTCTCTTGGCTTGTTAAAAGCAAAACTACTAGTCAGATTCATTTTCTGGCCTGATGCTGTGGCATTTGACATACAAACACTGCAGGATTGTCTTCCCCTCCCCCCACATCCCACTATTTGTGTTGGTATTATTTAAAAACAAACGAACAAACACTCCAAAACAAATGAAAAAACTATTAGCTTTGTAAAAGCTTGTTTTAACAAATCCTAAATTTTACATTATACTTTAAATGGTCTGTTTAACTTTAAAATATTAGTCAAAAGTGACACTATCACCATCAGTATCCATTGTCAGAGGCTGAAACCAGATTCAGTCATGCTTTAAGGGTAAGTGCTTATTGCTGAATGATGGGAACAGGGGTTTCAGCTAACACTTTTAATTATTGTAGTCATCTCCAGTTTAGTGTTAGAACAAAGGCCTTCTAAAAATATAACATAACATAAACGTGTAACAGTGTGGCCTAGTAGAGAGAACACTGGACTGGACTCTGGAAACCTTGGTCCTATTTCTGGCTCTACAACTGGCCTGCTGGGTGACCTTGGGCAAGTCGTGTCACAACTTTGTGCCTCAGTTTCCCATTTGCAAAATGGGGATAATGTGACTGACCCACTTTGTCAAGCACTTGGGGCTTGACTGATGCCAAGTTAGGGTTGCAGTTGTTGTTTTATTTAAAAAAATAGGATGTGCTTTCCTCTGCAATGCTTTCCCTTTTCTGGAGGATTGCCATCCTCCTCTGAACACCTCACTGCTCCACAAACCAGGTGAAACACTTATTAATGTAAATGTCTTGTTCTTTCTTTTCAGGTGTGTGGTTGTAATTTTAAATCCTCAAAAGAATAAACAAAGACACATCTTTAATACTTCCAGGTATTGTCAATGCTTAAATTTACTCAACACCTCGATAGTGTTCATTCCAAACTTGCTTTGTGGGATTTGGGTTGCTGGGAAAGGAATGTGACTCTGAGCTGAGCAATGTGTAACAGCAGCCATGCACAGTATCCGCAATCTGCCTATTTATGGACCAGGACCCCACTGTACCAGGCGCGTTACAAACACATTACAAAAACACAATCTCTGCCCCAAAGAGCTGACAGTCTAAGTAGATAAGCTGTTGTAGACTGTGTTTTGAATAACACTATGCTGGGTAACATCAGAATGTTTGTTTTTTTTTCCTTACCATAGTGTTTATTGCAGTGAGTGGTGTTTGAACTTTCTCTGAGGGAAAATGAAAGCTATATCTTTCTTTCAGGAAAACGCTGAGTGCTCTGTCTTTCTCACCTGATGGAAAATTTATTGTTACTGGTGAGGTGAGTTCTGCTGAAGTGTATTATAATGCGTACACTTGGAAAGGGATTTTTCAGTTCTCTACCAACGCAAATGCTTCTATACCTGGAAAACCTGCCGTAGTAAGACTAGAAGGAATGCCCAGTCAGTGCCCTCTGTTTTGATGCTATCTTTCTGGCCTCCGTACATTGGTTGAATTCTGGCCAGTTGATCAGGTAGTACTAACTTGGAATTTAAACTGTAAAGATGAGCATTTAAACTACAGACTAACATGGCTCAACTGTGAGTTGTCCTCACTAGGATACTCGACTAGGTGGACCATTGTTCTGATCTGGAATGACAATTCCTATTTTTTTTGGTGTACGATTCAAATGGCAGCATGTATTCAAATGTCTCTTGCAGAACGGGCACAGACCAGCTGTACGAGTGTGGGACGTCGAGGAGAAGATGCAAGTATCTGAACTGCATGGCCATAAACATGGAGTGGCTTGTGTGGCTTTTTCTCCCAACATGAAGTATATTGTGTCAGTGGGCTATCAGCATGACATGATTGTCAACGTATGGGACTGGAAGGTAAGGAACTACAGATATCAGGGACAAATAGCCTCTGTCATGTCTCACTGAAAAGCAAAGAATTTACTGATGCACTTGCAATAAAATGTAATCTATCTGTTAGCTATATGATAACAAATGCAATCAAAATAACCCCTCCCTCATTCAAACCAAGAAAATGATCTTGCTTGGGGGAAAACAGCTGAACTTTGATAATCTTGTAGGCACATAGCAAACTCTAGCATTCCTGGACCAAGGGCAAGTTTCAGAGCTGAGGACTTTGCTGAGACTATCCTGCCTCCCTTTTCCTGATGAATAAGGCATGCGTTTTTTAACAGGGAGGGTAATTAACCATTGGGACAACTAACCCCCCCCCCCCCCAAATGCTCTAGTTCAAACAGGAATTAACTCAGGGAAATTCCATGACCTGTGTTATACAGAAGATCAAACTAGATAATCACAATAATCCCTTCTAGTCTTATCTATGAACGTTATCTGATTTCTCCTCTTCACTTGCTTGTCTGTCCTGCCTCCTGCTCCCAGATTAACACTATTTGATCTCACTGTCTTCTCTCCTTCCTGCCTTCCCACTGTATTACTTGTCACACTCATTGTAATATGAAAGTACCTAGGACCTGTCATCTTGAGCAGGTGTAGATCGCGTATCATTTGTGCAGAGCTTGGAAGGTAATACATTATAATGTCTACAGGATCACATGCATATCCTAAAAGATTTATTCACCTTCTGTAGTATGTTTGCTCCCAAAAAGAGAAGTCCAGTGAAGGCACTCCTGCTTGATTGAGCCAGCTCAGCCATATACACATGAAGCTTCTAGTCAAACTGCCTTAGAGTTGTGAGATGAGTGGAGAGTGGAGGAAGCATTAGAATTTTTTCTGAATGTTTTTCAAAACCTTTTCCTCCTCTCTATCCCACTGGGGGGCCGGAACGGGGCGGGGTCAATGGCCCCATTGCTTTTTACCTGTCTTAAGGGTGAGTGATGGGAGGGAGGAGGGGATGGAGAGGAGCAAGTGAGAGGCAGGGTCTTGTGGAGTGTGGGGGTCTCAGAGGTGGGGCGGGGGAGGGAAGTGGTGGTGCCTTGGGGAAGGGGTGGGGCCATGGTTCGGGCACTGGTGGCCCCTGCATTTCTAGTGAGCTTCCAGCGTTCTTTCATCCTGCACTCAGGAGAATCGACGGTTCACAAAAACACCTTGTCCAAATGGTCAGAAAAACCATCTTTCCTGGCAGATGAATTGTATGCTAAATTGTACTTCATGTCAATATTCATATGAATTGCTAAGTTATGATGATGAAGATGAAGTGGGGTTGTGTCAAAATTGGCCTTGTAGTGGAATCGGGAATTCAGTCGTAACTTCCATGTCTCTTGTGCCATGTATCTCTCATGTACAAATTATCGGGTGTTAATTTTTTGTCTCTTTACAGAAGGATACCCTAGTAGCATCAAACAAAGTGTCTTGTAAAGTTATTGCAATATCCTTCTCTGAGGACAGCTACTTTGTTACTGTTGGCCACCGCCATGTTAAATTCTGGTTCTTGGACGCATCGAGGGAAGTTAAGGTAAACCTTCCCCATGTGCTGTATGAGTTGGATGTGGGAGTACATGCGTTTGAAAAAAGGTGCTCAGGATATTCAGACAGCTGACTAGATGTTTATCCCAAGTCTGTCGCCTGCTGCGGACGGGGATATTCGTTTAGGTGGCTGGCACCAAACAGCAGTAAGGCTTATCATGCCCTACACTCAAGCTCTCTGTCATACCCTAACTTCCTGACCTGCTCCAGGAACGATCTATGGCCAGGCAGCTCTAGGTGGGTTTTGAATCTCGCTTTCTGGGAGTAGTCTTCAAAAATCACATTCACAATAGATGAAAGGGCAAGAAATTTCTAAATTAATGTTTAAAATGCATTTGCAGGAGGTTTCAGTTCTTTGACAGAGCTATTGCATACGTGCCGGATTCCAGAAAACACGAATCAATATGTTTGACCATCCTGTTTCCCATTTTTAAAAATGGGAACTTACTTATCTCATAGGGATATTTTGAGGCTTTCTTTAGATCCTCGATGAAAGGTGTCAGAAGGACAAATGTATTAGTATTTATAATGCAAACTAATGTGTTCATTGCAGATTAAAGAGACTGTGCCATTGGTTGGTCGGTCTGGACTTCTGGGAGAACTTCACAATAACATCTTTTGCGGTGTAGCATGCGGGCAAGGGAAATTGTTGGGCAGCACTTTTTGTGTTTCTTATTCTGGACTTCTCTGTCAATTTAATGAGAAGCGAATGCTGGAAAAATGGATTGATCTGAAGGTAAAATGCCTTGTCTAATTTATTGTAAAATAATTCCATTTTGTTTCAGATACCTATGCTTCCCTTATATCTTACTGTAATTGTTTTATAGAAATATGTTCTCTGTTATGGTATCGGGGGTAGCCGTGTTAGCCTGTATCCATAAAAACAACAAGGAGTTCAGTGGCTTCTTTACCCATGAAAGCTTATGCCCAAATAAATCTGTTAGCCTTTAAGGTGCCACCAGACTCCTTGTTGGTCTCTGTTATAAAAAAATGTAACTTTATGTATGTGGATTTCTTCCTTCAGGTATCGCTAGCAAATTGCATCTGTGTTAGTGAAGAGTTTATTTTTTGTGGCTGTGCAAATGGAACTGTCAGGATCTTTCATTCCCACAACATGCATTATCTCACTGATCTCCCGAAACCTCACTACTTGGGCGTTGATGTAGCCAAAGAGCTTGAACCAAGGTACAAAGTTTTGATATGAAATATAGTGCTTCACTGTGTGTATTATGTTTTGACTTGGCTTGAAGGAAAAAGTGCCTTCTCTCTGTACATCTTAAATACTCCATAGAGCTTCTAAAGATAGTGGTAAGTAGCAAAGGCTGGATTTTCAGAAGTGGCCAGTGAGCCTTATTTAATGTGAGCTGAGCATTTCTGAAAATTTGATCCTGAAAGTTTTTTGCATTTCAGTCTTATGTTTAAGAAAAGAAGAAAACAGATATCTTAAGATTAAATTGACTTGAAATCAGTCATCTTTCGGAGGTCTCTAACCCAGTGTTGTTAACATTAAAATGAGTTTCTAAAAGAGCTTGAAGAAACTAAAACCTGATACTTTGCATATAACAATGTAAGGATTTAAGGCGTCAGCTTCTTTGCCTGTTTTAATAAAATGCTTAGCTCTTGTATCAGGCTTTTCATTGATAGATCTCAAAGCACTTTGCAGATGAGGTAGGTATCATTAATTTGACTTTTCTTTCAGTGTAACTAACTGGCATGAATGTTTTCCAAATAGCTAGGTGTCTTTTCAGAGCTGTGCATCATCAAACCAGTCTGTTGGGCTGTACCCAGGACATAGATTTTCACAGATAAGAAATTCTGGATGGCAGAGAGTAAAAACCCAAGAATAATGTTATGCACTGTAAGACCTGAAGTGCATCTAGCAGGGACATTTGTGAGACTAGGTACATGCGAAAATGTAGCTGTGGTTTTCAGATGTTCGGTAGGCTGGAAAAATAGTGAATTTCAGATGTTTAAAACAGAAACTGTTGTACATACCATACTTTAGCTTGCATTTTATGTTTTTTAAATTCAGCCAAAAAGAATAATTCCTTTCTCTGTCTCAAGACGACCAGATTCCATCTACCCAGACACCATTGCCTTAGCCTTTGACCCATGCAATTGTTGGCTCTCTTGTGTGTATAAAGACCACAGTATATACATCTGGGATGTTAAAGACACAAACAAAGTTGGCAAAGTGTGGTCAGATCTCTTCCACAGTTCCTTTGTGTGGAATGTTGAGGTAAGATGCAGTTCATGTGCTAGCACTAAACAGAGTTTCCGAAGATGATGGTGGGGAATAAAAATGACTTATCAGCTTCTTTACTAGTTCACCCACTTAGAAAAGATGATTTTTACTATCCTCATTATTTCCATATCAGACTAGTAACTGGTTAATAATAAAGGTTTTTCTCTAGTCAGACCATACGATCAGCCTTCTTTATAGTGCAGTAGCTTGAGGCAGAACAAAGGATGGGGAAAAAGCAGAGTTAATCTTTAGGGCTGATTCAGATGTTCAACCGAAAATAAAACTAGGCACCTGCCAGTTGCTCCACTTTAATAGCGCCCATGACCCTCATCGTTGCTTGAGTAGCTGATGACTTCTTTTCATTGATGGTCACTGTTCAGTTTGTTGCTTTGTCGCTGGACAGCGACATTTCACAAAAATACACCTGTACTTAGTGTTTATATATGAGCTTTGTGCTGACCGGGTCCAGCCTGATGATGGGATAGGACATGGCAGATTCTTAAATGCAAGTAAACTCTGGCACTTATTTTCAGGCAGACTATTTTAGAGGGGGTAGAAAAGCTACCCATTGACTTTTATCCACCCTGAAATGGCTCATCACTTTATCTAGAAGAGGAACTGATACCCAGGCTGTCATCTTGCTCCTGGGACCATGACATGGAATCTGATGATGGGGGAGCTCTTTGAAAGGGCAGTGGTGAGGGATGGTGAAACAGCTGATCATACGGTTATAACCGTATCACTGTTCCCTGTCTGTGGTATCCACCTGTTGTGATCTTCTACTTAGAGTGAAAGCTGTTCTGGGTAGACACTGTCTTATATATTCTAGTGTGCCTAACACCATGGGGATGGGGACCTTTTAGGCACAAATAAAGAGATTCTATCATTATTGATTGTTTATCTGAGTTAGGGCAGTTATATTTAAAACAAACAAAAAAACCTCCACCCCATTTGGACAAAGATTTCGAGTTTCCCTTTTTTTTAAGTCAGTTTCTCTTACTGAAAAAACCAGGATGGGGAGAAAAATCTCTCCAGTTTTAAGAGGAGGATTGGAGAGGAGTCTTGTAGAACAAACTTCTGCTGTTACTTAGGCTCCTGGACTCCCACTCTGTTTTTGGAATGTAAACTAATTTGTACCTTTCCTCTCTCCATTGTCCCCCACCTCCTTTTATGTTGTGGAAATATGTAGGTTTACCCTGAGTTTGAGGATCAGAAGTCCTGTTTACCTCCAGGATCTTTTCTAACCTGTTCATCCGATAACACCATACGGTTCTGGAATGTGGAAAGCGACACTAGACCTATGTTCCAGAAGAACATTTACAGTAATGTAAGCACTATGGTGTTGTTTTTTTTTTTGTTGACAGGCGCGCACACACAGTGTTAGAATAATGGGGCCAAATTCACCTATGGCATACCCCAGTCTAAAACCTGACAGATGAGCCTTTAAGTGTACTGCAGGGAGGGAAAGCTCTAGTGGTGGAAATTCTATAAAATCTCTCCCCTGTGCTGGAGTATTGAGAGAGAGCACAGCTGAAAAATTGGTTGGTGCTGGCTGGAAAGACACTGAGGTGAGGTGGGATGTACTGGTTCAGTACCTCTCTTCAGCAGTCATCTCTCTCTTTCACATGTTTTGAGTCAGAAAATGCAAGTTACTTCCAACTTAAATCAAATGAAAACCTTTAGGTATTTAGCTTTTATTTTAAACATGTTCAGCAGTTTTACAATGATCTGAAGAACCGAGGGTTCCTGGATATCCTGTTCTTGCCTATTGGAACAGTTCCTATCCACATGTATCAGTTCACCTAAGCCAACAATATTCTGTACAGATTTGCCTTTTTTTGAAAGCGAGAGATGAGGATTTAGTGGCTAAAGAACAAGACTGGTAAACTGTTTTCACCTCTCTGTACTGCATTTTCCCATCTATGAAATGGGGATACTTACCACCCTCGCAAGGGTGTCTTTGAGGCTCAGTCAGTATCTGACAGTGCTTTGGCGGTACTGTGGCTTAGAGGATAGAGCACTGAACTGCAGCTCAGGAGACCTGAGTTTTATTTCTGCCTCTGCCCCTGGGTGAACAGCCACCTCTGTGTCTCAGTTTCCCCATCGGTAAAAGGGGGCTAAGGACACTGCCCTCTTTTATAATGTGCATGCAGATCTGCTGATGGAAAGCCCCATATTCCAGCTAGGGATGATGTTGATTTGAGTTCTTGGGGCAGACAGCATTATAAACATTAAGGTGGGACTTCAAAAAAAACTTGCATGACTGAGGTGCATAGGTCCCATTGAACGTCACTGGGGCTTGTGCTCCTCAAGCATCCAAACGTTTTTGAAAATCCCATCCTTAAGGTACTAGTGTACTATTGAAGTCAAAATTACTCTAGTATCAGAGACTGTACTAAGCATTCTATTGTTTATTGTTAAGGTGTATACCTAACTCACTCTTTCTTCCCCCTCACAATATAAAGAACTTGCTGAAGGTGGTGTACATGGATAATAATAGTCAGCATTTACAAGATTCAACCAGTGTGCCTGACAGAAATGAAAATGCAGGGTATCTAGATGTGAAAGCAGGTGTTCGTGTGATGCAGGTTAGCCCTGATGGCCAGCACTTAGCCTCAGGTGACAGAGGAGGCAACTTGAGGCAAGTATTATCATATCTATCAACTGTCACCTCTACTCTGTTTCACTGAATGTTGCACATTAACAGAAATTATCCTGGAAATGCAAAGCAGCTACAGGTTCTGTACCTGTCAGGATACAGCTGCACTGCAAATTAAGGTATAATTGTTGCACAGGTAGGCATACCCATGCTAGCTTTAACCTAGCTAGTGCAGGTAACACTAGCAGTGAAGGCACAGCTGCCATAGTACAAACCTGCTGGGGGCCCTGGGTGCACATTAGAGTTGCTAGCACACCTGGGGTCCATGCCATTGTGTCTTCGCCGCTATTGTTACCTGCACTAGCTACGTTAAAGCGAGCACAGCTATGCCTTCCCATCCTACATCTTAATTTTGGGTGTAGACACACCCTCCAACTCCATTCAGTCATGGAGGGTTATTTGGTCCAGATCTCAAACCTTGCTACCACAAAGGTGATGCTTGACATTGACACCCCTTTCTACTCCAAAACCCGCTATTGCAAGCAGAGTTTTGACCCTAAAAGCTGAGATGTGCCAGAGACTCCATGAACCCCACTAGGGACTTTGCTGCTGCTATTGATTTTACATGGAAGATGGCTGGATACCACCGTGATGGGCAGCAATATAATTCCCTAAGGTAGTTCAGCAACACTAACTCTTCTGGACAGTGTAAATGGAGACAGCTCCATTTTCCTTAAGAAGGAAGCGGTATTTTATACTTCAGTGTGACTGGTTTGAATGACCAGTTCCCATAAGTACCATGTCTTGTGCACCCAGTAAGCCAAAATTGCTACTAATGCCAAAAGGGCAAAACGCTTTGAACAGCTCCACTTAGGTCTCATGGATTTTGGGTGTGTGGTAAGCAACTGGGGTGATTTCTCTTATACCTGGGTCTGAATGTTTGAATCTGTAAGAGCATGTGACCTGCAGATCCAGGATTACATGCTCATCCCAAGAGGGCAGGATGCACATGCAATGCTCCAAGAATTCCTGTTACTGCTAAATTTACATTCTCTCGTTGCATATATGAAGATACTTTCAATCCTGACTTTGGAGGAAGTGTCCCACTTCATCTCATCCCCTTGCTAATACCTCCTTTTGGTTATGATTTCTCCATATTGGGGTTTTTCTACGTCTGTTTACAAAACTAATCATGAGAGTAATCTTATTCCTTAAATGTTAGTGGTTTTGTATTGTCCCTATTACCTGATTGGCCAGTATGTAATAAGTTGGGACTGTGTAGTTCTGCCCTGATCCAGCACGGCACTTAAGCGTGTGCTCAACTTTGAGCATATATGTAATCCCATTGATACATCCACTTTAAGGCCAAAAGGGACCATTAGGTCATCTAGACCTCCTGTATAACACAGGCCAGAAAAAAATCACCCAATTATGCCTGTACTGAGCCCAATAATTTGTGTGTTGACTAAAAGCATCTCTTTCAGACATGGATCGGACGAGGTGGATATTCACCCATGAAAGCTCATGCTCTAATACATTTATTAGTCTCTAAGGTGCCACAGGACTATTTGTTGCCTCTTCCAGAGAGGCAGGAAGTCTTGATCTGAAGACTCCAAGAGATGGAGAATCCACCATTTCCTTGGGAGTTTTGTCCCAACGGTTAATCACCCTCACTGTGTTTAAAAATCTGTGCCTCATTTCTATTGGAATTTGTCTGGCTTCATCTTCCAGTTCTTGTTCTGCCCTTCTCTGCTAGGTTAAAGGGCCCTTTTAGTACCAAGTATTTGTTCTCCTCCATGAAGGTACTTATACCTGTAAGTCACCTCTCAGTCTTCTTTTAGACTGAGCTCCTTAAAATTCTCACTGTAAGACCTTTTCCCAGTCCTCAAATCATTTTTTGAGCCTTCAGTGGGTTTACTCAATGCTTAAAGATAAGCATGTGCTTATGTGTGTTCTATCCCTTTCCCCGCTCTGTCTGTCTTGTCTGTTAAAACTGTAAACTCCCCAGGGGCCATCTGCTGTTGTGTTTGTACTGTGCTGGTACAACCGGGCCCCATTCTTGGTTGGCCCTTAGGCCACTACCATAATAAACATAATTAATAAGTGCTTTGCTGGACTGGTTTGCTCCTTCTCCCACCCATCAATGTGTAAAATTGCTGGCTTTTCACTGCTGCATTTTTATTGTAGGATACATGAGTTACAGTTTATGCGTGAAGTGGTTAAGGTGGAAGCTCATGATTCAGAAGTTCTCTGCTTGGAGTATTCCAAACCAGAAACTGGTAAGTATTTAAAAACCAGCTCGAGGAAAATGACAAAAGCACAACTGAACACACAGAATAGGGGTTGGCAACCTTTCAGAAGTGGTGTGCTGAGTCTTCATTTATTCACTCTGATTTAAGGTTTCGCGTGCCAGTCATACATTTTAATGTTTTTAGAAGGTCTTTCTATAAGTCTATAATATATAATTAAACTATTGTATGTAAAGTAAATAAGGTTTTAAAAATATATAAGAAGCTTCATTTAAAATTAAACTAAAATGCAGAGCCCCCCAGGCTGGTGGCCAGGACCTGGGCAGTGTGAGTGCCACTGAAAATCAGCTCATGTGCTGCCTTTGGCACCCGTGCCATAGGTTGCCTGCCCCTGACATAGAAGGTGCTGAAAATATATTGAAGGATTATTTGTGTTTCTTTGGCTTCAGTCTGCGTCAAACTATGTGTAACTTTAGTTTAGCAGAAATATTCATCTAAAACTGCCTTCTATTGATTAGCTCTGTTAAATATTTTATTTGAGACTTTAATATATTTTACTGGAAAAAATGGTGGGTTGTTTTTTTTGTTTTTTTTTAAGTAAAATGAGACTGAGTCTGAATACACATGATCATTTGTGTAAGAAGATTCCATTTTCACGTCGTAATTTTTCAGAATATGATGCTTCAAACAAATGTTGCTTATTTTTAAAGGGAACAGAAATCCACATGCCTTTACAAATGTCCCTTTAATGTCTCTAGGGATGGCACTGCTGGCTTCAGCAAGCAGAGACCGACTGATTCATGTATTAAACGTAGATAAAAATTATAAATTGGAGCAAACTCTGGATGATCATTCATCTGCCATAACAGCTGTCAAATTTGCAGGTAAGTTTCCAGACTTCATATTAATACTTATTGTTTCTATTAAACTTTCATTGATCTGTCTCAGTGCTGTGAAGAGAGAACTTATTTTACAATAGGTTTTTAACTGAATTTTTTCATTAAAAGGATGACTCATTGCATAGCTTGGCAGCAGAGCTGGGCAAATAACACTTTTTTTTTTTTTTTTTTTCCCCCTTCCGATTTGCTGGAAGTTCAGAAAAATTGTGTGTGGGGGGAAATTCAGTTTGACTCAAATCGAAACCAAAAATTTGCACATACAAAAATTAAAGCAGTGAATAGATTGGTTTTTTTTTTTTTTTTTGTGGGGGGCACTTTTAAAGTGCCTAGTGAAGTCCGCTCCCTTATAACTAGACTTTGGCAACATTCGATTTTTGGTTTTTTTTTTTTTTTTTGTAATTTTGACTATTTTTTAAGCATTTTTTTCTGTTTATTGATTTTTAAATTTTCACAGTTGTGGGAGATTATGGGGGGGGCATGTTGATGTCGAGATTCAAAAAGTTAAAGCTTTATAACCATTTAAAATACACATTGTATATTTTGACGTATGATGCTGACAAAGTAAATAGCCGTAAATCAAACTCTGAGTAAAACACTGCTTGAGAACTTTGCCTGTTTCGTAAACTTTTTGTTATCAATGGAAATAGTTTTTTTTGTGTGTGTGTGGTGAAATCAATGTTTATTGACCTAAAAAATCACATCTTTCCAAGCCTACTTATAACCTTTAGCCCAGAGGCTAAAGCGCACAGTGGGTATGTGGAAAGACCTGGGTTCAGTCCCTCCTTTGCCTGATATGGAGAAGGGATTTGAACTTGGATTCCTACACTGCAGGGGAGTGTCCTAACCTCTAGGCTGTGATTGAGTGTCAATTCATAGATATTCATAATGACAAAGAATTACCCCAGTTTGCAAGAGTGGTTTCCCATATGTATGTTTGCCTCAGATGGGAAGCAATCTTTGGCATGTTCTCATAACTCTCTATTTGTCAATGGAAATTTGGAACCAAATCCTCATGTGATGGAAACTGAGTAGCTTCATTGACTCTTATATATGCTGGCAGAATTATATCCGCTATGGATCTGACCTTTAGATCTTAAGCATTTCATTTTTAAAAGGAGCTACTTAGTGCAATTTTAGCGTTCTTGCTTTACAGCTCTTCAAAGGGAGGTATTGCAATGAATCCTTATTAGGTCTTGATGCCTACCTTAAACTCTGACTTCATTTTCCCTTCCTTTTCCTTTAGGTAATGGAGAAGTTCAAATGATAAGCTGTGGAGCTGATAAAAGTATTTATTTTCGCAGTGCACAGAAGGTAAGCTGTAGCATCCCTCTGTAGATAGCAGCTGATCACTGACAAGATACTGTCTTCTCTGTGGTGTGTACTCTTTTTTTTTTTTTTTTAACAAAATTGAAGTTACACTGTATACTATAAACTTACCCTTGAAACATCAATTTGAATAATCTCTGTCTAGAGTTTGAGATTTAAATTCAGGTCCTTGCAGGCACTATAGATTTACAGGGTTTCCATAGCAGGGATTTATTGGCATTATCTGGCATGGGGTTGTACATTCTATGTGGGATTTTTTTATCATACCCATAAACACAGATAGGAAAAATTGTTGACAGAAGGCAGGGTTATGTTACAAGAAGCCGAGTGCTCCAATCTTGTTTTCTGGTCTGCACGTCTTTTTCTGCAGGTTGCAGATGGGATTAATTTCATCAGAACTCATCATGTTGCTGAAAAAACCACTTTATATGACATGGATATTGATATCACACAGAAATACGTAGCTGTTGCCTGCCAAGATAGAAATGTCAGGTGATCTGTTTTATTTGCTTTATTTATGCAGGCTAGACTATAAAACATGCTGTCTCTAATAAAGAGTTTTCCCCCAATATATCAGAATAACAGGAATACATCTTAAGGGTTGTTTGGTAGCCTTTGAGTCGAGAAACTCAAAGGTCAGAGAAGACACCAGAGTCTTAAGTGCCCTAATAATGGCCGTGCCCATTTTTAATGAAATGGTAATTCTTTATTTAGTAATCCCTCAGACAAATGGAACTCCAAGGTTCTTTATCTTCCTCTGATGCTTTGACAACAAAGCTTGCAGCAGTTTTAATACGCTGGTTAACCTGAACCATTTGTAAATGTCCAGTTCTTCCAATAATTCATCTTTCGATAATGGTTCTGGTGGAACCAATCACTGGCAAATACCAACCTGTCCTGTCCAATCCTCATTGCTGACTTTTTCCACAACATCAGAGTACTATATTTACCCTAGACTTTTTTCCAAAGGTCTGTTTCACTTTCAGTAGATAAGTTTGTTATGCTACTGGCTTGTCTGTTGTCCTTCATAGCCAGGTATGACGTAAATTCTCTCATTATAGAAACTGTTTGTACATCATACCTTTTTCTGAGACAAAGTTCCATCTTCCTCTGCATTTAGAAATTGCTTAGCACACTTTATTTTTGCACTGTTGAAATCTAAGCAATAATTAAGAAGACTTAGAACTAAAACATGGTGCAACGTACAGCAAACATTTCAAACAGCTTATGAGAGAATAAATGCAATTTTAAAATACCCTGAATATGTAAACTAAAACTGCCATTTATAAATAGTTTTATGGCATTTTGGCAAAGTTATTTTCTTGGTGTAGAGGGCTAGAACATGCACCTAACCAGACTTTCTAGTTTCAAGTCAGTCTTTTAAAATAATAATTATTAATAACCCAACAGATTTTCCCCTTTCAGAAGGTCCGGCTGTACCAGAGGGGTGGTAACATGCTTCTGTGAGGTTGCCAAAAGGTGACCTCTATAGTGAGACCACATGTAGCTAAGTGCATATGAGTTCAAGCAGCATTATTGTCTTGAGATTTAGGACCTGATTTTTTTTTCCAATGTGAATTGCAGGCGCTTGGGATATCAGAGAAGAGGGGCTAGTCTACATTAATCTGGTGAAGAGAGCTCTCCCGTCAGCATAATAAAACCGCCTCCATGAGGGGTGGTAGCTGTGTCTGCGGGAGAAGATCTCACTGTCAACATAGCGCTGTCCATACTGGCGCTTAGGTTGGTGTAACTTACGGCTTAGTCACACCTTTGAGCAACAAATTATACCGACATAGGTAGAAATATGTACAAGCCCTAGGGCAAACTGCAGAAGCATTTTAGCTTAGCAGCTTTGTGCTTTTATAAGCAGGTACTTTATAAAGGTCTGTCTTGATTTGAAAACTACCTGGCAAAGTTCCCCTGTTCTGTTTGTTATGTGCGCACATAAGGCAAGTCTTGACTGAGCCAAATCACTTGTCTACTGCACACCATTAAAATGCAGAATGACCTTCTTACAGAGTATACAACACTGTCAGTGGGAAACAAAAGTGGTGCTACAAAGGATCGCAAGGTGATGATGGGTCGTTACTAAAGGTAAGCAAGTAATGGCTGCAGCTTTTAAAGTGCTCTGTTGAAACTTGCACTATGTGTATGCATATATAAAATTTAAAGCATAATGTTGTGTGTGTTGCATGTTTCTAGGTCTAAATTCTAGAGACATAATCTGATGTAGAGAGATTAGAAGTGGCAGCACTGTAGATTTACAGTCCAGTGAAACATATTATAGGTGTTTGCAAGGGACTGTAGGAATTTTCCAAAATTTTTCCTAGGATTTGTCACATTTCAGGTTAGCAAGGCAGGAGTCACAATGGTCCCCTGGTTTGGATGAAACTCTTTTCTTCTTCCTTTTTCCCTTGTCCTGGCACTTGGAGTCAGTTGCTGTTCATCTCCACGTGTTCTTGTCAAGTACATCTTCCAAGCTGACACCAACTTTCTTCGTGTCCTCCTTCAGCAACTTGAACTACCTTCTTTTTTCCCTAGGTCTTTCTCTTGGTCCTTGTCCCATGACTCCTAGCTCTTGTACTCTCTGGCCAACCTGTCTCGCATAACCATGCAATCTCAGTCAACATTCCTTCTGCTTTTTGATGATGGGGCTACCTGCCTCATGGCTCATACCCTTTCATTGCATAGTCTTTCAGCTCTTATCTTACGTGGCAGTCACCTGAGCCTTCTCAGTTTGGCAGTGTGATGTAATTGTTCTTCTCTCTTCCTCGTTGGTCAGCATTCTGACCCATATGTCTAAGCACAATCTTATACACTTTACTCTTTAGTTTACTTGGCATATTCTTATTGCATAGAATTCCCATCAACTCCCTCCATTCTTATTGCATAGAATTCCCATCAACTCCCTCCAAGCACTCGTCATGCAGCTGCTAGCATCTTTAACGTTTCCATCATGGCTCAACACTGAACTGAGGTATTTAAATTGTTGCACAGACTAATTCTATACCATCTAGTTTTACTGGCTTCTCGTTGTCCCTCTGAACAAAGGATTGAATCGGTTCGGCCTTTTGTCAGCTGATTTTTAAGACATTTGCTTCTAATGCACCCCTTCATAATTCTAGGTCTTTCTCCAGTTCATATTTATTTTCATATCATAACATAACATCAGTGAAAAGCATGTTCCACGAAGCTTCTGTCATAATCTTGTACACCATTACAAGCAGAAATAGGAATGGGTTTAAGTCTGATGATCCTTGATCTAGATCAGGGGTTGGCAACCTTTCGGAAGTGGTGTGCCGAGTCTTCATTTATTCACTCTGATTTAAGGTTTTGCGTGCCAGTAATACATTTTAACATTATTAGAAGGTCTCTTTCTATAAGTCTGTAATATATAACTAAACTATTGTTGTATGTAAAGTAAATAAGGTTTATAAAATGTTTAAGAAGCTTCATTTAAAATGTAGAGCCCCCTGGACTGCTGGCCAGGACTTGGGCAGTGTGAGTGCCACTGAAAATCAGCTTGCATGCCACCTTCGGCACCCGTGCCATAGGTTACCTACCCCTGAACTAGATCTACCCTCACCATCAGTGATGCACTGAAACGGAAGCTGCTTCTCACTGCTGTTGTGCTACCCTGGTACATGTCCATGATAGTGTGAACCTATGTCTCCAGCAGACTGTATGATCACAGACACCACTGTAACAATTCTATAGGAACTCTGTCATAAGCCTTCTGCAAATCCACAAACACTAAGTGCAGTTCCCTGCTTTTCACCTTATACTTCTGCAATATTCGAGCTGTAGACACTGCATCCGTTGTTGACTTTCCTGGCATAAATCCAAATTCGTTGTGGCTTACTCGATGCTCCAACTCCTCCAAAAGTCTTTCCTCTGTAGTTCTTTCCAGCCATTTCATCGTGTGATCCATTAACTTTGATGGGTTGGTAATTTCTACATTCTTCTTGCAAACTTCTTTATGCTTGAAAACAGGGACCAATGGGCTCTTCCTCCACTTGTCGGGCATTTTTCCAGCACAGAGAACTAAGCTGAAAAAGTTCTTTGTCACCATTTCCCCATGGCCAAACGCTTTAAATGTCTCAATCCAGTCCCACTGCTGGTGTCCAAGTCTCCACCGTGGTGATTAGCTCTTGTGAGGTGGTTGCTTGCGCATACTGACCTCAGCTGTTTCTTCACATTCAGTTCATTGAGCAGTTTCTCATAAAACTGCTGCCACTTCCTAATGATTTCACTATCATCCATTCGCACTTTTCCTTTTTCATCTTTGACATGCTTTACAGCTCCTAAGTCCTCTGTAATTCTTTGCTTAAGTCTTGGCTAATCTCTATATATTCCTCTTCATTCATTAGTAGTTCTGCGTATAAGACTTTAAATACCTGACCCTTAGCTGACCCATTAGAATGAAACCATTTATTGTGTCCTAATAATACATGTCCATCTCTTGCTGATCACTGTTTCCTTGTTTTGTTTTATTTCAATTTATCTAGCATTAAGCGCTGCACATCTCTCTTGACCGACACAGCCACAACATTTTAAAAAAATCAGTATAATAATTTAGTTCTTTAGTTGTCTATCTTGCAAATCTGCAATTAACTTTCCTTTTATTTCTGACTGCCATGGCAGGGCAAAATTATCTTCTAGACTCACAGGTTGCCTACAATATTCTGTACCATCTACAATCTTTATGAACACTTCTCTCCCAAAAGCCTGTGTGTGTGATGGTCTGGGTGGGAGAGATGGGTTTTACAGCATACTTGGGAAATAATAAAATCCAGTTTATAGTGTAGACCAAGGGAGGAAACAAATTCTACAGTTAGAGATCCCTCATGTTTAAAGGGCTACTAGGATCTCCTGTCTTGTAACTTTATCCCTGATACGGCATTACCAACACTGTCAGCAATGTGGACTGCGCTCTTTGAGATGTTCTTGCTGTGGTAGGGACAAGAGAGCCATCCATACAATGGCTTTAGACATAACACTGACAATTGCTTCTTTTTGCTCTGTTTTTGAGTCGGCACTGGTGTATTGTGCATATTTGATCAGTTCTTCCACAGGAAATCTCAGTCCAGCTCCCATCTGGAGAGTTCTATTTATCCATTCAGTTGTCATATTTTCTCAAAAATCCAACCTCTTGGTAGGTTCCCCAGAGCATCTCCTCTGTTCAGAAACCACTCTGAAACAATCTAATAGCTGTTTCTTCAAACCGTTTGGAGAATTAATCCCTCCAAGGCAACATGTCTACTTGTTTAATAAAACAAAAGAAACTCTGGGCATGACAGAGCTGGCTGGAAATCTACCAGTTCAACAGTTTCTAATGCTCCCACAACAGTAAATATGTATAACTCCATAATCTGTGGTTGAAATTATCTGGGCACTGTAGTTACAGGTAACTACCTTATGCTCTTTTGGTTTTGGAAGGAAGATATGCAGTTTCTCATAATAAGAGGACTTATTTGAAATGTATCTTGTTTCTGCAGGTACAGCTGGATCCCTCAGGAACTTTTCTAGCAACCAGTTGCTCCGATAAGAGTATTTCGGTCATTGACTTCCATTCCGGCGAGTGTGTTGCAAAAATGTTTGGCCATTCAGGTGTGCTTTTCCATTTTACCATATTTGCTTATCTCAAGAACACTTAATGTAGAATTTAGCATTTGTCTCTTCCACTAGTCATTTCACCTGTGAATTGAAAACTACTAAGTTATTAAAGATTTCCCCAAAGCAATATCCTAACCAACAATTCCTCAGGTGAAACTTTACCAGGAATAATCCTATGTATTCTAAACAAACAGTAAACTATAAAGCATAGTTAGTAGCAAATGTAGTAAAAGGGACATGATTTTTTTTTCTAAATGCCTTTCATTAAACTATCCAGCTCTAATCATAGTTGCATAGTTCATTTTATCCAATAATAGCATATTTTAGAACATTTTTAAACTCCACAATGTTTTTCAATATGTTTTTCCAAAGCTTTTAGAAATATTTTAATCAGAATATTCCGTAAGATGTCAAAACCTGCATGCTGTCTTAACACTATCCTCCAGAATTGCTTGCATCTAGAGAGCTACTATATAAGAAATGAGAACTTTTTTATGAAGAATCACTGGTAGCTTGTCACTTAACTAGAGCTATTCCAGTGAGAAAAGAGGAATATGATTAAATTAATTCAAATTGGGATATGCCCATAATTTAATTGTTAGCTGTGTCTTCAGTCACTTCATATTGAACCAAGAATATGTCCTTACTAACCAAAACTCATTTTGTTCCTAAAATCGTCTTGAATAATACTGAAAATTACTGCACAAATTCATTGTCTTCTGAACAAGAGATCAATAGTGCTTAATTTCTTGTGTTACAGAAATAGTAACTGGGATGAAGTTTACCTATGATTGCAAGCATTTAATCACAGTCTCAGGAGACAGGTACGTGTGTGCCTTGACCAAATATGCTTCTGTCAATGCTACTTTGAATGCAATATTTCAAGGGGAGGTACTAAAGTAGGACAAATATGAATATTTTAACATATTTACTCAGTAAGCCATCGTTCCTGGGGGGGGGGAATGGGAGAGAAGGGAGGAGGCTCTTTCTCCCATCAAAGTTAATGGGGGCTTTGTATGGCGAGTTTTGTCCTAGAATACACAACTCATTATCACTGGTAGCAATGGTGGAATCTGCAGTGTAGCCAAGGTACAGAGTTTTTTTTATTCACTGTGTAGACAGTGTGATAGTTGTTAGAAAACTGCACCATGTCTATGCTACAGCTCCCACCATTGCTATTGTCAATGGAGCATCATCAGTGGAAGATTACAGATCTGTTTTAACTAAGTGTTGGCTTCAGTGGGAGTTGGATTGGGTCTACCAGATTGGAATTGAATCTGATGGTATGAACAGGTGAGACAGTACCTGGTATTTCTGGTTCTGTTTGTATCTTGATGATGGTGTTTTGGAGTAGATTTGGTTTGGTTTGAGGGTGTTGGGTGGTGGTGGTTGTTTTTGTAATAGTTTTGGGTGCTTCTGGGTGGGTTCTAGCTCACTGAATTGACTTGATGACCATTGGCTAGAGACTTATTCAGAACTGAGAAGAGTTCAGTAATTTGTAGGATTGGATTTTGTAAATCAGTTTGGGACTCTTCAGCCTGAAAGGTATTGCAGAAATGCAAGACATGCCAGAATTTTAAGGTCCTAAACAAATCTTTTTATCAACAGTTGTGTGTTTATATGGCACCTTGGCCCTGAGATTACAAACTGTATGAAACAGCACTTAGTGGCGCTCAATCAGTTACAACAGCAGACGAAAGCAAAGGAATTAAACTGGTCTAATCAAATCAGGTATTGAAGTGGGCTTTCATTAACTGCATATTAGTAATTTGATTCTATTGTAGCTGCAAGTTTTTGGCAGCTCCATGTTTGACCTTCTATGAAAATTATGCAGTGAGCTAATCTGGATATTTTGAATAATTCACAGATGACCATAAAGCTAAGTTTATGGTTAATACACCCTTCCCGAAGCAGTGATTGGGGGTAGGAGAAGGAGCTGCACAAAACTTGGCTGGTAGCGGTGGAAAGATATGCTGGGGGGAAGGGTGCAAGTGGGTGTCTGGGTTAACTGGGGGATCTGAGCCCTGTGTGCTGCACTGCCTAATGGTATTTTGGCTGGTAGCCTGAACTTCCGCTGGGGATAGTGGTCACTGCCGTCTCTGTTATATTAATCCGGAACTTTCTAATGTAGGACATGTGCGTGAGTAAGACAGAGTGGAACGAGGATGCGGGTAACGGTTGTACACTTACAATGTTCCTCAGGCGGGAGACCTATGTTACTGTGCCAAGTGGAAGGATGTTCCAGAAGGCAGAAGCGCCGACCGACTACGATACTGACGAGGAGAGGGAAGAGGAGTCCTCTCTGCAGACTCCAGCCAAAGGAGACTTTGATACAGGCATGCGCTCCAGCTTAGTGTGTCAATCAGTTGTGATGTTCATGTAAACTTACTGTCTTTTGCACTCTCCTGCTTGTACACCCTGAGCCTTGTGGAAATTTGTTGGAGAATCACAGAGGAGGGAGAGGAGAATAGAAAATATTTTAGGTGGTCAAGGAGTCTTTTAAACTTCAGTAGAGTGGGAGCATATTCCTGTCATTAAAACACAGTGTAACATGGTTGGCTGGCCGCTGACCCTTTAGGGTAAGACCATCCTTTTACACGCAGGACTAGAAATCACAAGGTCTCACACCCTTCAGTGCACTTCCCAGCATAAGCTGTATTGCTTATCTCAACAGTCACTTGGTTTTGTTTTTCAGATCCTAGCTGCATCCTAACTAATGGCAAGCTACCTATGTGGGCCAAGAGACTGGTAAGCTGGGCATTCTTATGTAGCTGTATAAAAGGGCTTTATTTGAGAGGAAGGATGATGCAGTGGCTAGGGAACTAGTCTGAGACCTGGGTTCCCTTCCCTGCTCCGCCACAGACTTCCTGTGTAAGCTTGTGGAAGTCACTTAGCCTCTCTGGGCCTCAGTTCTCCAGTTATACAATGGGGACAATAGCACTGGGGTATTGTGGTGATAGATACATTAAAGATTATACAGCTCTTTGAGATCTTCTGATGAAAAGCACTATCTACGAGCTGGCTGGTATTATCCTCCACACGTCTCTCATCTAACAATAATAGCAACAAATTGCTGGCCACGTTTCTCTCCCTTGCCTTAAATATACCCAGGAGAGGGGCAGGAACAAAGATACATAGAATCTAACATGAGCTTCATGAAAGCTGAGGCATTTGACAAGATTCTGACTCTGCAGGTAGTTTTTATTGGTGCCCCATTTTCAGTTGCATTAAACTCTCTCATCGCATGATCACTAAAGCTGTGTTTGTGTCCCATTGCCGGCGCTCTAAATAATTATTGGAGATACAATTGGGCGCTTAAAAAGAAAGATGTTGTCCTTTGCTTCCCTCATTTAGTTACAAAAACGAATAAAAAAAGTACGGGGCATGTGAGATGTTTTAAGGAGTCTTCATCATTAAACTGCCTCTGCAGGTGCCCACTTTGAGTTGAGGGTTCTGAAATCATTGTCAACAGTTTGACCATGGGACAGGGGTAAACGCTCATACAGTGGCCATGGATTTGACATCATAAACCAGATTTATAAAAGAGGGTCATCCCAAACTCTTTCTCCTCTTCCATTTGATTTGAACGGTTTCTGGATATTCTCCCCCAGATCAAGACAGGCCATCTACATTCAGAAAGTGCATGTCTTCTATTAATAAAACATCAGCCACCACTCAGTATGGGCTTTTCTATTAGAAACTTCAGCAAAATGCCTTGCCTTTTAACTTACTAACAGCAGTTCTCCAAATGCATAACCCTCAGATTTCAAACTGATGTCTTGGTGGCTAAGTAAAACAGTGATTTTTCTCCCTCTCAAACACATTGTTTTTGTCCTTAAAATATTTTAAGTCTACTCATTTCATTACTTCACTGAGAACTGAAAAAATGATTGCAATTGCATTTGATCCATAGAAACTACACACAGTGCTTTAAAAATGTGGAAAACTTTCTTTCTCTAGCTGGGAGAGGCAGAAAATTCGGACAGCATGACATTTAACCCAAGGGTGAATTACCAGCCCCAAGGACGATGGGCAGAACGTGCCGACAAAGACCCAATTAAAACCCTTTTAGACTCTGAGATGAGTTACTTTACCCCAATAAAAAATGACTTCCTGGGTGACACTGAACTCGAGCCAAAGAATCTGGACCAACTACTCTTGGAGGTTAGTGATCCTTATAGTTAAGATTGTTTTGACTGTCCTCTTTTTTTTATTCTTGTAAGGGAACCAAAGTCACTTTGTTCAGAATAAATTTCATTTCTGGCAATATCCCTTGTTTACAGCACTTGCTATTTATCAGTAAATATGACTCCTGGGCACTTGTATCTACCCTACCTCGTATAAAGAACCACATCCAGCCATCTCAGAGTATGTCTACGTAGCCTTAGTGCAGTCGGAGATGTGATTGCAGCTCAGGTAGGCATGCCTTTGCAAGGTTTAATTTAGCTAGCACAACTTAAATAGCAGTGAAAATGCAGCAGCGTGGACTATACAATCCCGCCTGGAACTCTGGATACATATTGACATTCCTAGCCTGAGCTGGGGTCCATGTCACCGTGTCGTCTTCACTGCTATTTTTCAGTTGCGCTAGCTAGATTAAAGCTAGCACAGGTATGCCAGTGCGAGCTGCAATCACGCCTCTGATTGTAGCATTGACACGACATACCATTTAATGTCTGCAGGCCAATGCATAGCTTGAGAACCTTTGTGTTTTAAGAAGAAATGAAGTTTTGTATTTCTTACAGACTGAGAATTCCCCTAGCAATGTCATTGAGGACTTCAAACGCCCGGATCTCTTCTCAGAGGACGAAACAAATCAGGAGCCTGAATCTCTTGAAACTAGTGGAAACAGCATATATGATGCACAGACCGGGGACAGCTCTCTAGAGGCAGAAAGGTTAGTGTTGCTACGCAATAAGATTAAATTTGCCCGTATCTACATATTAGCCCTCCCTTCCTTTGTGCCAAATTAAAACTATTTGTAGAGCTGTATCAAGGTTTTCATTCATATGTTAGTCTTAGCAGTTCATAGGTCTTATTGGGCTGAGTGACTTGTGTGATCTAGAATTAATTTCCCCAAAGTACTGACAATTCTCTGTACGGCACCTGGCACAATGGGGTCTTGGCCCATGTCAGGTGCTACGATAAGAACTGCAAGACAGACTAGTCTAACGTTTCCTATGGTGAAAAAAGAAAGTTTGCGGCTGGGGGTCAGAAACTGGGAAGTGTCTGCTTTAATGCTTTCCATATAGCCACTTGTTTAGCCAGCTCCCTGGTGAATTGCCATGTCTTTGTTGTGAGGTTGCAACGTTAAGCTGGTCTGTACACAAAGGACAGTAGAAGGCTATTTATGTTGCAGAATAATTTCACTGGAAGGCCCTAGTTAGGTCAGAAAGCAATCCAAACAACTATTGTTGGGCACATTGGAAAAACATAAGAACGGCCATGCTGGGTCAGACCAAAGGTCCATTTAGCCCAGTATCCTGTCTGCCAACAATGGCCAGTGCCAGGTGCTTCAGAGGGAATGACTAGAACAGGTCACCATCAAGTGATCCATCCCCTGTCACCCATTCCCAGCTTCTGGCAAACCAACTGGGTAAACTTGGCTTTATATCATTTATTGCTCCCTCTCCCTGATTCATGCTGTGAGCAAGTGATGCTCCCCTTAGAGTGATGGGTCAGCCACATGATAGCTGGGATGTGTCTTCTCCCTTCCTTCATGAGGTAGTGCTTGCTCCTTCACCACCCTGCAGCTAACTTTCCTGTAGAACTGGTTGCAGTGTTGGGTTCGTTCCTGGGGTTTTCTGAGCTCCTTCTGCAACTCTGTTCAGCTTATTAGGCCTTGTATGTTTCTCTCTAGATCTGGTGAAAAGAAGACAAGATAAATCTACCTATTTGTAATTGCTGCTTGTTACTCTTCTCTTTCCTGCCCTCCTCCTATTTTCCTTCTGTCCTGCTTGCCTGGTTAATATTCAGCTCTTGGTTTCTCAGATAGCTCAGAAGGCTTTTCACCTGAGGATGGCAGTTCCAAAGTATCTGCTGGGTTGGAGTAATGGTTCTTGATTGCTAATGGAAAAAGAGATGACAAATGGAATCACTAGATATTCTACCATCCAAACACACTTATTTGTGATGTGGCTATTCTGAGACTCTCAAACAGAATTTCAAAACTAACCTTTTTAAGTATAACTTCTAAAAGTTCATTCACTCTTGTTGCTAATACTCTTTCATCCCCACATCGGGGTATTTTAGCCTAAAGAAGCAGCAGGCCCAGATTCTTAGAGGCATTTTGACTCCTAGCTTCCACCAAAATCAACGGACGTTAGGAGCCTAGATATCTTTTGAGGATCTGGACCTCAGTCCTGATCATTCCGGCGAAGCCGTTGAGCTAGAATAATTGTGATGTGGGATTCTTCTCTCTCTCCTCCCCCCCCCCCCCCCCCCCCCCCCCCACACACACTCAGTGTTATCCATCTGTGAAAAGCCAGACTGGAATTGCCAAGTCATATAATGTAGATCAAAACCTACTAAGTGATGGCTGACACTGTCATGGACTGGATTCAAATCTAATTGCCTACAGATGAACGACCCTCTGTACCTGAGTTATTGACTCCCCCAGTGTATCATAAAAAAAACCAGTGCTATAACGGTGCTTTGAAAATTGTGAGAATTCTTAATGTGTCAATCTGCTTTCTTTTCCCCGTTTGTTTTCAAGTAAATATGTGAAGGAGCTACATCTTCAGCCCCTTTATCAGAAGGAAGTCAAAAATGGGAAAGACAAAGGCTGCCCCATCACATCTCTGGATTCTGAAACATCTGCTTTTGATCAAAAACAGGAAGGTCAGGTTTGAAAATACAACAGCATAACCAGCCTTTATAATAATAAAAGGTGGCAGGGTGATAAAGCAGCGGGTTGGGGCTTAAAAATCTCTGCTTGTGTGGAGTTGTATATCCATGGCAGTTTTTGAAGTATTTAAAAGTATTCAGAAAAGCTGGTTAAGCTGGGTGTGACTTTTTATTAATAGAAAACATGCCAGACTCCATTATCATTTCCTTTGCCTCTCCTCTTTAACTCTTTTTCTTTTTCTTTCTGGTCGGTGTAATGTAATGCTAGATGAGGACTCCATGAGCTCAGATGGAGACTTGGCTGTGGAAATAGAAACAACTGATTTGGATGGAAACTTCCAGAGAGACAGTTCTTTACCCCAAACCCCAGAACAAGAGAAGTACTTGAAACATCATTTTGAGACCTTGGCAGATGCCCATGCTGAAGGTACCACTTAAATACCAAATAAACTATGAAAATAATGCCATAGATGGTTGCCCCTTTTGGCCGCAGTGGTTTACCCAAAGTTGGGGCTTTGTAGGCTCATCTTCATTAAGATGAGAAATTGATGATACAAATCAGGTATATGCTTGTGTGGTCTTGGTTATGTACAGGAAAATGTCCAGAGGGTCCTGTTTCCCTGCACATAGTAGAATCAAACATTGCCTCTCTCAGACACCCCACATCTGCCTTTCTAGTGGGCTCTGTGCACAAGGAGCCCTGTCCCTCTGCTTCCTTTCAGGGTCACTCTACTAGCTTCTTCCTCTGGCTCTCTGCCATCTACACCCATCCTGCAGCTTACAACCAGGGCTGCCCAGCGTAGGGGGCAAGTGGGGCACTTTGCCCCGGGCTCCACAGAGGCCCCCACGAGAGTTTTTCAGAGCCCCTGGAGTGGGGTCCTTCACTCACTCCGGGGCCCCCGGAAAACTATCGTGGGGCCCAGGCCCCAGGAGCGTCTTCTGCTCCAGGTCTTTGGCGGGGAGGGGCCCACCACGGGACTTCAGGACACTTCAGCGGTGGGTCCCGGAGTGGAAGGACCCCCCGCCGCCAAATTACCGCCAAAGCGAGGGGCCCCCTGCCGCCGAAGACCCCAGGCCCCCGAATCTTCTGAGCAGCCCTGCTTACAACCAGTCTCCTAGCCTGTGTCTGCAGCCAGGAAACTCCTCAGTCCACACAGCTCAGCATTATTGGTAATGAGGAATCACTGCCCAAGGCAGCAGCTGTTCAAGCATCTTCTGGTAGTTTTAATTTCTCCCTCCAGCGTGAAAGAGTGCTTGGCTCACCCCTTGGCTTTAACAAGTCTGTGATTGTCTTTGGATCCAATCTATTAGCACCTTTCAGCATAACCATATGTAATGTTTGTCCCCATGTGCCTCAATCGTAATTACTGCATATCAAAAATCTAGGTAGTGTGGTAAAGTCACACCCATTTTGCATCTTATCTGGAATTGTTTGTATAGTAGGATCAGTCCCTCCCATTGAAGTCAGTGAGAGTTTTGCATTTGATTTCAAAGATCTTGTCTTTTTCATCTCAAAGCCAATACAACTGTCACGTATGGCTCGAAGACATAATTATTACCACAGCCTGTCTAAAGGCTTGTTGGCTTTCTTGGGGGTATTTCAAGGAGCTTCCTTTGAAATTGCTTCATGTATGTGAAGCTCTTTTATTTGCCTTTATTAGTATGTATTCAGTATCTGAAATGCACAGAGTACTGAACCTTAAAGTGTAGTTCACTTCAGATCCCAGGCAGATTGCACACGATTCGCTCTCTTGAGGCACAAATCCTGTGGCCTGTCTTGGTTTTTATACTCTGAGTCTGTATTTGAAATCAGATAAGAATAAATTCTTAGCTTTGATGTAGCACTTTCAATCTCTGATCTCAAAGCACTTTACAAAAGTGGTCAGTATAATTTATCCCTATACTTCGCTCTGCATGAATATTCTATCCCTTTCCCCTACCTTTGTGGGTGTCTAGTCTGCTGGACTGTAAGCTCTTTAGAACTGGATCTGTCTACTACTGTATAGCACAGGGATCGGGAACCTTTGTCATGCAGCCCATCAGGGAAATCTGCTGGTGGGCCGGGCTGGTTTGGTTACCTGCAGCATCCGCTGGTTCGGGCAATCACAGCTCCCACAGATCGTGGTTCGCTGTTCCAGGCCAATGGGGGCTGTGGAAAGCGGCGTGGGCCAAGGCATGTGCTGTCCATCGCTTTCCACAGCCCCCATTCGAACCACTGCCAGCAGGAGCTGTGATCTGCGGACGCTGCCGGTAAACAAACCAGCCCGGCCCGCCAGCCAAAGGTTGCCAATCCCTGGTATAGTGCAATTGGACCCTGTTCTCATTTGGTCTCTGGGAACTACTCTAATAAACATGATGTGTTTTTTTTGTTTGTTTGTTTTTTTCTCCCCTCTTGAACTTTTTCATTATTGGTCTGTGATTATAGAGCAGTGGGACTAGGGAATCAGAACACAGTTCTGATAGGATGTTTCTCTCTCCTTAAACACAGAAAAGTTTGATGGCTGCTTAAAAGATTTGAAGCCACCTGAAGATGCGAATGATGGAAAAACCCTGTTCTTGAATCCGCGTTTGAGTATTTCTGCAAGATTTCTCTCACGCTGCCAGAAGAACAGCAGGTAGGTGCAGCGTGTTTCCTGGGTCCAAATACATCTTTTCATACGGTGGTTCCTCCCTTTCACTCACCAATCTGTCTCAATATATCCTGTTTATAGAGCATCAATCACCACAGTATCTGAAATAACTTGAGACAGCAAGATAATTGGTGCAGAGACTTTGTCTTGTCTGTAGAGTGCTATGCATACTGGATCACTTATTTTTTATTTTAATTCACTTTTTGTCTGTCATTTGAGTTCTCAGAAAGTGGTACTGGTACTGTTCATCGGTACGACTCCAGCGGCTAACTGTGTACACTAGTTCTTCTAGTCCAAGACAGCTGGATAAAAGATAGTGACAGTGATTTAAAGGTGGGGGGTTTCTAAAGTACCTAAGCAATTTTAAACTATGTATCTTCTTAACTTCCAGTGCAACTTAAACATTTAACTCTGTTAGGTGCATCTGAAAAATCCTGTGCTGAGTCAATAAGGCAGCTGCTTGTGCGCATTCCATTGAAGAGTTTTCATTTCAAGCTTTAAAATGCAAGTTGAGCATTTTAGCTCTAGAAAGTAGAACATTATGGACTCTTGGAGGGTCTAATCTTTTTGGAAACTCAAATAGAACTTTAATATTTTACTTGGGAACAGAGAGGACTAACCTAAAGTATTAGATTCAAGTCTTTAAAGGACCTGAAGTAGAGCTCTGTATAAGCTCAATAGAAGTGTTCCAATAAAAGTTATTACCTCATCCTCCTTGTCCAACAACCAACCTGAGACAAACACAGCTAATCTAATGTATGTAAACTGACAAATATCTTGTCTCTTGGCTGGTAACTTCAGGGCTTTCGTGGTAAAGCTCCTTGTCTATCATAAAGGTTGCTTGGTACACAATTTTAACTGATAGATCAAACCTGATTCAGACTCATGTATATTTACATCCAGGCTTGCCGCTGCCTTTCTTCCAAGAGCATGTCAGCAGTCTCAAAGTACTACAGATGCAATAGACCAAGTTAAGGAAGAGAGTAAACTATCTTATGAGGCCAAGAATTCAGAGGTATGCTCATCTTCTTCCAAAGAGAACCCTTCCTGATCCAGAATACTGAATGAGACGCTGTGTCACATTTCTGTCACTTGTAATAAGACACAAAGGGTGTGTTTTTTAACCCCAATCCTAGAAACTGTTTGACCACAAATTACACTGACCAGATGGGAAATCTTCAAAGCAATGAACAGTTAATAACATGGTTCATTGTTTCTTGGTCTAGGGCCCTGTGTAACTCACAATTTTTAGAAAATTCATAACCGAGTAAATGGCCAAGTATTGAGTTTTACATTGTTTGCACAGGATAAACCTTTCAAGTAAATTTAGTCAATTTCAAGGTTAGAATGAATTTGACAAGTAACATTTGAGACTAGTTACTTGTAAAAATTCATTCCATCCTTGAAATTGATTAGTTAAGATAATTTTTTGTATTGAAGTCTTTTGGCAGACATTTTCCTTTTTAAAAAACAAAAAAAAAGCCCCAACCAAACACAAAGAACTTAAAAGATCTCTATGTGGGGGCATATGGGGGCCATGCCTTCTGTTAAAATGTGATTTACACAGGGCTCTAGTTATCTTTTATCCGACAGTTATTTTTTTTCCTCTCTCTGTTCTCCTCCCCTCCCCCAGAGGTGATGGCATTAAATGAACTAGAGAAGGACAGCCCAGTGGTTAGGGCCTGAGAGCTGGGTGACCCAGGTTCAGTTCCTGATCCTCTGCAGACATTTTGTGTGACTCTGGGCAAGTCCCTTAGGCCCAGATCCTCATAGGTATTTAGGCTCCTAACTTCCATTGAACTCAAAAGCCTAAATACCTTTTGAGAATCTGGGTCTTAGCCTCTCTGGGTCTCAGGGCTGG
Organism: Chelonoidis abingdonii; assembly: GCF_003597395.2. Taxonomy (NCBI): domain Eukaryota; kingdom Metazoa; phylum Chordata; order Testudines; family Testudinidae; genus Chelonoidis; species Chelonoidis abingdonii. The sequence continues at coordinate 4,529,766 of NC_133779.1, forward strand.
TCTACAGTGTGTGGAGGGGTCGATCTAAGATATGCAACTTCAGTTAAGTGAATAGTGTAGCTGAAGTCAAAGTGTCTTAGATCAATTTAGCTCTTGTCCTCACGGTGCGGGATCGATGTCCGTGGCTCCCCCTGTCGACTCTGCTACCGCCGTTCGCACTGGTGGAGTTCTGGAGTCGACGGGAGCGCTTTCGGGGATCGATATATCGTGTCTAGATGAGACGCGATATATCGATCCCCGAGAAATCGATCGCTACCCGCCGATACGGCGGATAGTCTAGACGTACCCTGGGTTCCCCGTCACTGCAAACGGGGATAACAGCACTGTCCTGCCTCCCAGTGGTGCTGTGAGAATAAAAATAAAAAAGCTGTGAGGCATCAAGATACTGTGGGAAATACAAGTACCCCAGATATGTCAGCTAGTCTCTGATTGGAGGATCTGTATTGCCAGGGATGATACCCAAAGCAAAAAGGGCACCACTTAGTTTTCAGATGCTCAGTGGCATTTGTGACACCACCTGTTAAGAAAATCACCGTTTGACATGTAAATTGAATCAATTCCAGAGTCACTTTTCACAGTTAAAGATTATGAGGCTCTCAGGACCTACGATGATAGATCATCAGCTACAATACAGCAGGATTTTCATTGTTCACTTGCTTCTTGTTTTAGCAATGCTATTTGCTCTTAACGGGAAAAACACAGAACGGTTACTGTGAATGTTGGAAGTTGAGGGAAAAAATTATTTTAATGAATTTGTAATTTTAAGTCCACCTCAGTATTCTGTTAAGATTGTAGTTTCTGTGTCTAATACTGGTTTCCTCTGTGTTCTTCTGTGTAACATAGCACAATGGGTACTGCAATATGAAAACCAGGATATACGAAACATATAGGGTACATCTTATTGAGAGGAAATGAAAACTAAGGGTGTGATTTATTAAAGTATGTAGTGTAGATGCATAAATCCAATTTGAAAATCAATGGGACTGGAGTATCTTTGAAAATTCCACCTGAGAGGATCATTTCAAACTTTCGTAACACTCTGTAGCCAAACTTGGATCTTTGTTATATGGGTTTATTTTCCTACTTTTCTGTGTGTATTTTAAAGAAACCATTGGAAGAAAAGCCCCTTGAGGTAGTGGAAAAAACAGACTCCAAGGCATGCAGTCCCTCAGGTAAGATTCTGATTGATTGCAAGATGAGGTGCTTCATGCTTCATTTGGGGAAGGGAAAAACATGGACAATGACCCAAGCACGCTTCACATTTGTTCCCACAAGTATACAGCTGGCTTTAAAAAAACAAAAACGAGGGGGCTGGAAACATGATTTACTGCCTTTTGTCTGTTGGAGTTTAACAATATAGGTCTGAAAAAGCTTGGGTACAATTTTCAGAATCACCTAAATTCCATTTTCAAAATCAATGGGATTTAGCCTCCTAAGTCACTCAGGTGCTTCTGAAAACATGGCCCTTGACTTTGGTTTAACGTCAGTGACAGTGATGTCCATAATAAGCAGGAATGGCAAGTGCACTGGACTTTGAATCCTCAGAGTTGCTGTAGTAGCTCTTGACAGGTTTCAGAGTAGCAGCCGTGTTAAGGTATGTCCAGACTACCCTCCGTATCAACGGGTAGCGATTGATTTTTCGGGGATTGATATATAGTGTCTCATCTAAACGCGATATATTGATTTCCCCGAACACGCTCCCATCGACTCCGGAACTCCACCGGAGCGAGTGGCAGTAGTGGAGTCGACACTGGGAGCCGCGAACATCGATCCCGTGCTGTGAGGACCCAAGGTAAATCGATCTAAGATACATCGACTTCAGCTACACTATTCATGTAGCTGATGTTGTGTATCTTAGATCAATACTCCCCTAGTGTAGACCACCTCTAAGTCTGTCTCCACAAAAAGAACAAGAGTAGTGCCACAAGTACTCCCATTCTTTTTGTAGTAGCTCTCGCCTTTCCTCCTGACTTCCACAAGGTGGCATTGTTTGCTCTCCTCTCTTCAGAAAGTATCAGAGGGGTAGCCGTTTTAGTCTGGATCTGTAAAAGCAGCAAAGAATCCTGTGGCACTTTATAGACTAACAAAAGTTTAGGAAAGCTCATGCTCCAAAACGTCTGTTAGTCTATAAGGTGCCACAGGATTCTTTGCTGCTCTCTTCAGAAAGACCTTTCTTTGCATCCCTTGTTAATTCGTAGTAGCTTTGCTTGTCCCAACACCAGACAGAGAGAGCCCTTGAAGTGAAAGTTTTTTAAGGTGACCAGCAATGAAAATGGGACTGTTTTTATCTCCACTAATAAATTCTGTGACACTTGAGCCTTGAACGCTGTCTCTGCCTTCTGTGTAAACTCTCCCATGACTTAATCTGCTTTAGCTGTAATTGATTTACTAGACTGAGATTATTCTGATGTCGTCTTTTTGACTTTGTGAAGGGAATGAAAGGTTCTAACTTGCCCTTGAAGAGCCAAAAACTTATCACTAAATCTGCAGGAACAATTAGAGGAGTCCGCTTGGAAAGGTTTCAGTGGTAGCCCTGTTAATCTGTATCAGGAAAAAAAACAAGGAGTCCTTGTGGCACCTTAGACTCTCAGACTTATTTGGGCATAATTTTTTGTTGGCTAGAACCCACTTCATCAGATGTATGAAGTAAAAGATACATGAGCAGGTATAATACATGGTAAAGCAACCCACATCCTTTCATGTATTTATACCTGCTCGTGTATCTTTTACTTCATCCATCTGATGAAGTGGGTTCTAGCCCACGAAAGCTTATGCCCAAATAAATTTGTGAGTCTCTAAGGTCCCACAAGGACTCCTCCTTTCTCTTGGAAAGGTTTAGCACCGTCATTTTAAAGAAAGCAGCTGGCTAAAATAATAGAAGATTACAGCTGAATTTTGCAGTACAACCACTTGATGAAGTTTGTCTAGGAAGGCTCCAGATGTGGAAACTGCATGTCCAAACCCAGTAAATCTTTTTATTCTTAGAAACCCAGCTCCTCATCAAAAGTTTTGAAATGAACCTGCAGCCTTTGTGCACTGCGTTCCAAGAGACGTTGCAGCTTTATGACAAGGTACAGTGTGGGAGAAAGAAATGTGATAAACTGGAAGCACGTGATGTTATCACACCCAGGGAAGGAATAACAAATTCCAACATCCTTGCTAGGAGCCCTACCTATTGTTGGAATTACTGGCCTCTGAAACTCACCGTGGTGATTATCATCAAAATGGCTGCAAACTATTTATTTGTTAATGATGTATAGATTAGCATAGAGGCACACTGTCAAGGAGTGGTCTTTAACTCTCGCCCACTGAGCCTGCTTAGGTGACTTTACAATGTGGTTTATCTAGACTAGGCCTGTCATAGGAGTGGCCATGCTGGGTCCACCTAGTCCTGTATCCTGTAGAGGCTAGGGCCAGCTGCTTCAGAGGAAGGAGTAAAGAACCCTATAGTAGACAGATGTGGAATACTCTGTCCCCTAAGTGGTCCATGTATGGAGCCATCGTGGCTACTAGAGATGTCCAGTTGTAGCAGAGTAACTACAGATGTAGGTGCTGGTGCTAAATTCTTGTTTCAATCCCAGCTCTGAAACTGACATGATGTCATTTTGAGCAAGTAACTGAGCTGAAATTTTCAAATCCTTCCACTGTGTGTAAGCTTATGAATTGTGTACACACACGCGCACACGCACACGCGCACACACACACACACACACTCTGACATGTGCATGCTCTTCAGACCAAAGTTTGAAAGGTATTCTAGCCATCTAACGCCTATTGAATTCAATGGGTGGGTGCACGGTAGGGATGGTGCATACATGGGTGCATAGCTCTCTGTTGGGCATGAAAGCAATGGTTAGGCACCTAAACACCTTTGACTTTCAAAAGGAATTAAGTACCTAACCTGCTTAGGCTCTTTGTAAACCCCACTAGGCCCCTATCTGCATCTTTAGGTGCCTAAATCCCTTTGTAAATCTGGCCCTTGGTTCTTAACCTTTCTGTCCTTCACCAGCTACAAACTGGGATAATTCTCATAGCACAGAGGTGCCAAGGCTTCCTTAATAGCATTATGAAGATACAAAACACCACATGAGAGGTACAAGTCTGGGAAACACGGGAGAGAATTGTCCTGCCTTGCTTGGCACTGGTGAGGCCTCAGGTGGAGTGCTGTGCCCAATTCTGGCTGTCGCACTTTAGGAAAAATGCGGACAAACTGGAGAGAGTCCAGAGGAGAGCAAGAAAAATAATCAAGGGGTTAGCAAACCTGACCCCTGAGGAAAGATTAAAAACTGGGCATGTTTAGACTTGAGAAAAGAAAACGGAGGGGGCTGATAACAATGGTCCAATCTGTTTATGGTTGTTCTGAAGAGGATGGTGATCAATTGTTCTCCAGGTCCTCTGCAGGTAGGACAAGAAGCAATGGGTTAATCTGCAGCAAGGGAGATTGAGGTGAGATATCAGGACAAATGTTCTAACTCTCCGGGGAGTGAAGCTCCGGAACAGGCATCCAAGGGAGGTTGTGGGATCCCCGTCATTGTAGGTTTTTAAGAGCAGGTTAGACAAACATCTGTCAGACAAACTTGGCCCTCCCTCAGCCCTGGGAGATGGACTTGATGACTTCTCGAAGTCCCTTGCAGCCCTACATTTCTGTGATTCTATAAATGCTAGGCCTAGGTGCAGTTACAGCCCATTTCCCAATATGTCTGTGCGCGTCTCGGAATGGAGAAAGAAGGACCTTGCGCATTAACCGGAGAGCGGAGCGGGATGGGTGTGTGTGCGTGCTTGGTGTATTTCTGAATGCCTGTAGTTCCTCGCCTAAAGGATGGGAGTGTCATTGCTGCTGTGTTGAAAGGAGTATGCCTGAAATAGCACACAATTCAGCTGGGGTATGTGCCCCCAGGCTGTGTCAGAGGTAGAATGTCAGACTCAGTGGGATCAGTGCCTTTCATCTGTGGAGCTGGGAGCTGGCTGAGGAGAATTCTCTTAAGGAAAATTCCATCCTGAGTGCTCTCACGCTGCTGCCTTGGATTCCATCTGCATCATCAGCTGGAAAAGGTCTTTGCAGAGATTGGCGTGGCATTCCTGTGCCTTGTAAAACAGCTGGGTTCCACCCCTATGGCTGAAAATGCATATTCACATGGAGCACTTAAACAGCAGCGCATTGTCCAAGTTCTTCACAAGTACTGATCTGAATGCTTCTGAGAGGTAGGCATGAATGTCACTCTGAGGGGAAACTGAGGTACGAAGGGTGCGACTTGCACAAGTCCACTGAAGAAGTAGGGTGGCAGAGCCAGGCCTGAAATGTTTTCTAGGCCTTGGGGCTGTGTGCACCCATGTGGTATAGTTTGCATACCAGCTTGTGTCACTCTTTGGGATCCTTTAAATCTAAGATTCAATACAGCATAAAATGTAAGATCATGTCAATAATCTAGGAGCTTAATGACGAAACTGACCCTATGTTGGCAAAAATCCACTGAACAGGCGGCTATAGATCTGATCCGGACTCAAATAGCTTACTTGGCTCTTAGTTTTTCCATAAGTGTACTGTCCAATTCCTTAAAGCTCTCTCCCCGTAGGTGACTTCATGCAAAGAATCCACGGAGGAAGAGCTCCTCCAGATAAAAACCATGCTTGCTAGCACTTTCAGCTGGATGAAAACTGAACTGGATTCCAGAACGGTCAAAAACAATGCTGACGTTGCAACGGCTACTGACAGTCCGTCCCCCCAGCTCAAGCACCTGCATGACAATGAGACGCTTTATCTCTTGAAACATTACTCAGAATCGCTGGTGAGAATGGTCCAGAAAAAACTTGATAACTCTATTAACCCAGAAGTGGCTTGAGTGACCGCGGCAGGTAGATACTCCAAGGGTATGTTTTATTGTGATGCAGAGCTTGAGGGAACACACCTTAAATCGAGGCCGCACATGTGACTCCTGCGGAGTCGGACCTTTTACATAATATGCGTGTTAACTGTTGTGTTCTGCACTGGTTTTTTTGTTGCTGTTGTTGGCTTTGTTTTTATTGTGTGTACAAATTGTATTTTAATGGCCTGAGCAAACACGGTCCTAAGCAGTAGCCTAACAAATGGCCTTTTCGGAAGAACGCTGTCAGACTGTTAACAGCAGAAACGGGGAGAGGATTGAGGCGTCGTTGCTATGTTTTGGACCTGTATTTTAGGTTGGTGTTTTTGTAAGCTGCTTCGGCAAAAGTGGTTTTGGGTTTTTAGATCCCTGACACTTTCGAGAAGTCTTTAAAATAAATGTATTTTATTTGAAGGAATGATCCTCCTAGTGCTTCTTAGATTGAATAGATTCGGCCATCATTCGAATATCTTCTCTGACCCTTGCGTGGCACTGCTGGAGAATTTCAATGCTGCTGTTGTCTCAGGGCTCACATCCCAGCATCCTGGTCTGCTCAAAGGGTTAGCTTTGGGGAAACTGGAGATTTGATGGCTTTGGAAGACTGGTAGTGGGATAACTGAGCCTTTCGCCTCTAGTCAGCTGGTTCAAATCCCGCCTACGTTGACTATGTGAGGAAGCCCATCTGAAGACTGCCCAGTAGCCTAATGATTATCTACTATGCTTTTAATATAGCACTCTTCACACCGAGAGCTCGAATGCTTTACAGAGGTCAGGATCATTATCTCCATTTGGCAAACAGGGAAACTGAGGCACAGGGAGGGGCAGAGACTGTCAAGGTCACCCAGAAGACCAAAAGTCTCCCCATTTTAGAGGGGGAAACTGAGGCACCGAGAGGCAGTGACTTGCCTAAAACAATACAGCAGGTCAATGGCAGAATTAAGACTTTAGAACTCCCAAGCTCCTGAAAGAGAGGTTAGGGAAGCTCTGCCAGTCACTGCCCATGCTCCACTTGTCCTACAGATAAATGGAGCTTCAGCCCTTACCCTGGCTGTGGGATTTGTAATGGTTACAGGCAGCCACGGCTTGAGTATACAAGCTGGGTGTATCAGTGAGCTGAGGCATTGCAGCAGGAGGCAGGCATACTCTGAGCGCCGTCAGATCAGACCGGCACCAGGTGGGGAGTGGAATGGGGGAGGTGAGCGAATGCACTTTAATGGAGAGGACAGTGAAGGAGGCGAAGCGGGAATATGGCCAGAAACTGACTTGATTTTAAGCGCTGGGACTGAAAAGGAACTAGAACCAACCAAACTGCTCAGCTGTTTGGAAAGGGCTGACAAAACGGGGCTGGGAGGAGAGAGTAAGGAAGCCTGGAATTGGAGCTCAGGATGGCATTCTACAAAGGCTGGCAGAGATCGGAGTGTCGGGTTCCAGGAAGATAATGGGGGAAAGGCCGGAGGATGGCAGAGAGCTCTTGGCAGGGGTGATAGCCATCAGAAGATGGGAAAATGGAAGTTCTGTTTAGCAGATGAGGTCTAGCAGGGAAAACAGGAGATGGAGGAATTTAGCTCTTGCACAAAGACTGGGATTTGAGAAGAGATGGAAAATGGCAGAGGGTAGAGGCACAGGGAAGCTGTTCCAGTCAGCAGGAGCTACGGAGGAGAAGGCTCTTGTTTCCCCCATGAGCCAGAGAGGAGGCCAATGTTAGATTAGCAGGGAGAGAAGAATGAAAGATGAGACGAGCAAGCAGGGCCATCGAGAGCGGGTTCGGGCCCCGGTGAAAATTTATTTTCAGGCCCCCCCCCAGCAAGGGCGGACGGCTAAACAGGGCTGACAAAGCCGTGCCCTGGGCCCCCTTCCGGACCACTGGGCCCCGGTAATTTTGTACCAGCTGCTCCCCTCCCCTCCCCCCCCGCCCTCGTCAGCCCTGCTAGCAAGACCACAGAGAGTTCTGAGCTGCATAAGGGGCCATGAAGAGAAGTGGGTGTGCAGGGGTTTAATTACCAAATGAGAACCGTGTGCGGCATGCTAGAGCAGCCTCACTCTAGTCTCCAAATGTGAAGAGGAGCTATAAATAACCCCTACTTCCTTTCAAGCCTGGCCTTTGCCAGTCGTAGGGGAACGCCCTGGACTCTGTGAATGCAAGTGAGGGCTTGTCTACCTGGGGAAATTTACTGGTGTGATTCTATGACTACTGTACTGGTATAACTCTGTGTGGCTGCTACTATTTCAAAATTCATGCCTGTTATGTTGCTTGTGAAGGGGGTTAAACTAGATCAGGGGGGAAAAAAGCCACTGCTATTCCAGAATAAAAGTATGTATACAGGGCATTAAACTGGTGTAACTAGACCTGTATAACTATAGTGGTAGATAACTGGCTATGTAGACACAGTCTTGCTCGAAGCTGAACCTTACACACAACCTTTTGAGTGGCTACGGAATCAAGGCTCCAGCATGAGAGCTATTGGCCAGTGGAACAGTCCTAAGGGAATGATGTAGAAAGCCCAGAACTTGGCACAGTTAAAACCTAGACTGGATGACACACTGTACAGAACAACGCCTTTCCTGGGAGGCAGTATGGTCTAGTGGATGGTGCACTGGATTGGGAACCAGGAACTTGAATTATATTCCTGGCTCTGCCACTTGATCTTTGGAAAGTCCTCTTTTCCCCTCTGCTTTCTGACTCAGTTTTCTTCTATGCAGAATAGTTGCTGACTTGTATAAGTGCTTTGAGGCCTACAGATGAAATTGCTATTAGGGGTAAGCCAAGTTCTTGCTACACTAGCCAAAGTGTAGACTGGATGGGATCTGTTCGCTTCTTGGGTTCACTAGCCAATGCTCCTTGTCTGCTCCTCGGACAATTAATTGATACCAAAGTAAATAAATCTCTTTTAAACAGACCCACGTTTTCACATCCCTCTGCCACAGTTTTGCTTGGTGCTTTGATTTGAATAAACCTGTTTCCATGGACAGCTTTGCGAGCAGTTTGATTTTATGCATTTGCCCTTTATTTGACTAACAAACATCCCAAGAGAAAAGATCAGCTGGTGTTCTCCTGGCTGTCTGAACAACTAAATAGGGTGACCTCTTATCTTTGTTTCACTCCTGCAAATCTAATGAGTCTGACCGGAACTTCGTTGGAAGTGCTTTGGATTTGTAGATTTCCAAGCCAGAAGGGATCATAATGATCATCTAGTCTGAACCCATGGATTCCTCTATCCAACCTAACCACTTGTGTTTGGACCCAGTGCTGATCTCACTGTTTTTTTCTAAAAAGAGGCAGACACAAGCTCTCTGAGGCAGAGCTGTAAACACAAGGCTTGTCTACACTGGCAAGTTTCTATGCAATAAAGCAGCTTTCCACGTTGTACACGCTGAGGTGTACACACTGCCAAGTCACTTAGTGTGCAGAAACGGCCCAGTTGCAGCGCTGATTTTAAAAAAAACAAAACACCCCAACAAGAGGCATAAAACTTTCTGCTCCGAGGGTACAGCACCCCAGTGCCGGTGAAGACACCCTGGTCAATTTACAGCGCTGCGATTGGCCTCCAGGAGGTGTTCAACATTACCTGTTCTCACCTCTCTGGTCATCAGTTTGAACTCTGGTCACCTGAGGGCAGGGCAGTAATCATCATCATCCCCACCCATTAAATTCCTTGGGAATTTTCAAAGTCCCGTTCCTGTTTGCTCGGTGATGCTGCAGTGGTCTCGGCGCATCTTTCCAGGTGCCCATACCTGCTCCACACACCGGGCAGTCCCCCACTTGGAGCAATGCGAGCTGCTGGACCTCATCAACATTTAGAGAGAGGAAGCTGTGCAGTCCCAGCTGCACTCCAGCCATAGGAATTATGATACCTATGGACATATTTCATGATGCATGATGGAAAGGGGCTATGACTGGGACACACTGCAGTGCAGAGTCAAAGTGAAGGAGCTGCAGAAACACAAGGCACGGGAGGCAAACCACTGGTCCCACGAGCTGCCAGTTCTACAAAGAACTGGACACAATACTTGGTGGCAGCCCCACCTCCACTGCGAAGGCCACTGTGAATACTTCAGTGGCTCCTGTGCCAGTCGAGAATGGACCGAGCCAGGAGGAGGAAATCTTGGACGAGGATGTGGAGAGAGACACAGAGGACGACTCGGAGGTCAGAGATGCATGCAGCCCAGAGTTCTCTACTCCTGGAGGAGGCTAGCTGGTCACAGCTGTTGGATCTTGGCAAAAGCACAAACAGGAGAGGAGGCCCCTGGTAAGTGGCTTTGATTTTTGGGACTCGTTGAAGTGAGTTGTTGGAGGCAGGAGGGTTACACACAAGCCTGCTTTCTGTGTAAGATGCGCGTACCACCACATGCCTAGTCAGAGTGGCGGAACAGGGTGTTGATTGACTCCCTCACTTCACGGGAATCTGCCTCAGATCTCCAGGAAACTCTCATGGAGACACTGGGCAATCTCTGCCAAAGAACCTGCGGCAGCAGCTGCTTTTGTTTCTTGCCCCGTTAAGGGTAACTTTCCCATGCCACTCTGCTGTCACTGGGAGGGACCAATGCTGCACACAGGTGAGCCGGGTAAGGGCCAGGGCAGAAGCCCCACTCTTGGAGAAGACACTCCCTTCATTCCCTGCTCACCCTTGGGAGCGAGATATGAACACAGCCTGTGGAAAATGGTGGGGACAGGAATGATTATCAGCCCCCCCTCTACAGTGCTGGCTCTGCCCAAGAGCCACATGGCCAGTGTATGGTACGGTCCTGAAACACTGATTTCCCCTGCCCCTGCGGTTACTCACTATTTGGGGGTCTTGTGGCTCATGTGTGCTTGCCTGGGGTCAGCCAGTTAGTGACAGATGTGTGAATACTGGCTGTGTTTTAAATCAGTGCTCTGTGTGTTGCAAACGATACTTCGTCTGTAAAATGCTGTGTTTTGGGCTTCGCGGATATGACCTTGAGAGCCCAGCCTCCCTCTTGGTTATCGTCGGCTGCACAGAATTAGAAAGTGACCACAAAGAACTTTCTGGGTGAGGTTGTGATGCGCTCCGCAGCCGAAGAACAAGAATTGAAGGAGTGGCCAGACAGTGAGAAGAGACTGAAAGGAGAACGCAGAGCACCAGAATGAAGCCATGGAGCGGCTCTTAGATGTTATGGAGTGTCAAGCAGACGCGCCAGGCGCTACTAGCACTACAAACCGAGCAGCTCTGCGCCTGCCCACCCTCCCCTGCAGCCGCTGTCGCAAAACTCTTTCCCATGTGCTTCCACACACTGTCAACACTCTTATCAAGCTGGCTCCAGTCTGTACATGCTGCATTCCACTCCTGCCCCAACCCTGTCCAGCCCTGCACTCAACACCCGTCCCTCTGCAGTTTAGTCCTGCTGATGTATAGTGCCCACTGCACTGTACTCCAAAGGAGAAGGTTGGAGATGATACCTGGACATACACAAATCTTTGACCCTCCCTTCTCCCTCCCCCTCAGTGCTGATGTGGTTTGGTTTGGTTTGGTTTCTCTCCTCTGGTGGTTTTTGTGTTCTTTTATTTAAAAACAAAAAAAATTGTTTTGGTTTGAAAGCCATATTTATTCCCTTAATTGAAAGCAAACAGAGCCCTGGAAAGCCACAGACAATCTTCTTACACCTTCATAGTGCATCATCTGCACCAATCACAATCACCTCCTAGCATTACAAGCACTGCACTCCCGAGCATAGCAACAAATATTAGTGGCTTTCAGTTTTAAATTGCTGCCTCCAGGCATCCCTGATCCTTATGGCCCTGTGCTGCGCCCCTCTAATAGCTCTGGTCTCTGGCTGTTCAAATTCAGCCTCCAGGTGCTGTGTGAAGCTGTCACGTTTCCCTTCACAAATATTATGGAGCATAAAGCACGTGGCTATAAGCATAGAAATATTATCAGCCAGGTCCAGCTTCCCACAGAGGCAGCGCCAGCAGGCCTTTAAACTGCCAAAAGCACACTCAACCGTCACTTGTTCAGCCTGTTGTTGAACCGCTCCTTGCTGCTTTCAAGTTGCCCTGTGTAAGGCTTCATAAGCCATGGCATTAAGGGGTCGGCAGCGTCTCCCAGGATCACAATGGGCATTTTGATTTCCTCTGCGGTGATCTTCCGGACCGGGAAGAAAGTCCCTGCTTGCAGCTTCCTGAACAGGCCAGTGTTCCGAAAGATGCATGTGTCATGCACCTTTCTGGATCAGCCTGCATTAATGTCTGTGAAACGCCCATGGTGATCCATAAGCACCTGGAGAACCACTGAGAAATACCCTGTCCGATTAATGTCCTCGGTGGCTAGGTGGTCTGGTACCAGAATTGGAATATGGATGCCATCTATTGCCCCGTTGCAATTAGGGAAGCCAATTTGTGCAAAGCCATCCACAATGTCACGCATGTTTGCCCAGCGTCACTGTCTTTCGGAGCAGGATGCGCTTAATGGCCCTGGACACTTTTGTCAACACGAGTCCAACAGTCGACTTTCCCACTCCAATATGGTTAGCAACTGATCGATAACAGTCCGGAGTAACCAGCTTCCACAGTGTAGCTGCCCCACCTTTCTCCAACGACAGGGCAGGTCTCATTTTTGTGTCCTTGCGCCGCAGGGCTGAGGCGAGCTCATCACACAGTCCCATGAATGTGGCTTTCCTCGTGTGAAAGTTCTGCAGCCACTGCTCATCATCCCAGACCTGCATGACGATGTGATCCCACCACTCAGTGCTTGTTTCCCAAGCCCAAAAGCGACGTTCCACTGTGGTTAGCACCTCTGTGAATGCCACAAGCACTCTCGTGTCATAGCTACTACACCTGGCAAGATCAGTGTCACACTCTTGGCTTCGTAGTTTAAGGAATAACTCCACTACCATTCATGATGTGTTAGTCAGAGCGAGCAGCATATTGGGCAAGTGTGGGATCCATTCCTGCAGACCAAAGAGGCAGAGCATGCAGTACACAAAGATGGCGCCGAATGCGGATGGAAGCACATGGACTGATGGGATACAAAGCAATGCATCATGGGGCATTGGGACAGGACCTAGGATGCCCCACGACCCCTTCTGTGATAGACCCAGGCCAGTTCAATACAGCAGAATAGCGGAAGGCAGACATACTGGATTAACAGTTTTCTGTTCCCTGACTGAGCAGAGCAGGGGCTGCTCCAGGCTAATGAGAACACCTGACTCTAATTAACCTGCAAAGAGTCAGGTGAGGCCATTCAGTTAATGTGACGTCCTGACTCTAATTAAGGCTCTGCTGATACTATAAAAAGGGCTCATTCCAGTCAGACAGGAAAGAGCCAGGGAGCCAGAGGCGAGGAAGTGTGGTTGAAGGGCTGGTTACTGAAGACACCCTCAGACCATCGTTAAAGGAGCACTAAGGTAAGGATGAAGAAGGGAGAAGCAGAAGAGCTGTGGGAAAGTGGCCCAGGGAAATGTAGCAACTCTGGCAGTGAAAGGTTGGCTCCCATCAACTGCTACCATTAGGGTCCCTGGGCCAGAACCCGGAGTAGAGTGCAGGCCCGGGTTCCCCCCAACCCACCACTACAGGAACATCTCCTGGGAGGGGAAGTCAGGCCCCTGTCAGGACAGAAGGCTGAACAGAGACACTGGGAGTTCTCTCACCAACCCCCTTGCAGGCCTATGATGAAAAGAGCTCAGACTGTAACCCTGGCCCTAGAGAGAGAAGGGCTACGTGGAGGGTCACAGTGAGCCACTGAGGCTAGCATAAACTGCCTAGAAGCACAGGACCCACGAGAGCAAGGTCAGAGCTCTGCCACACTTCCCACGACTCTTAGCAGCAGAAGAGGAAGAGATGCTCTGTGAGAGCTGCCTAGAGTGCTCCGCTCCGAATACCACTTCAAGTGCCGCAAGTGTGAACATGCTATTGTGCAGGCAGCTGACAGTGTGAACACACAACAGCGGTTTCCTTTCAGCGCTCTCTGAGCAGTGCTGTAACTGCCGACGCTGTAATTCGGCCATTTTAGACATACTCTTAGTGTGTGGGAAGCCAGGATGTGAATCTACAGCACGCCAGCTTGCCATGCAGTAACTCACTAAGTCTTGCTGCTCCAGCACGGTGAAGGTCCGAGGATGTGGCTGGGAACCCCTGTCTTGGTTCCAAGGGCGCCCAGTCTGGGTTGGAGTCAGTGATTTTTGGGTCTGGCAGGGAGTCCAGAAGACTCAGTCTCCCATTCCCGGTCCCCAGGGTCGTCCAAAATGATCTGAGCAGGAATGGTTTTCTCCAAGCATATCTGGCACCTGCCACTGACTTGATTTGGGTTGGAAGGAAACAAATCGGAGAGGGATGTTAATTTGAGGAATCATGGCCTAGTGCTTTGGGGCACTAGCCTAGGCTGTGAAAGACCTGGGTCTAAGCCCCTACTCGGCCACAGGTTCCCTGTGTGACCTGGGCCCAGATCCTCAGGTGTTTGGGTGCCTAACTCCCATTCATTTCCAGAACCTCAGAGAAACTGGGCCTTTGTCTCCATTCTGCATCTGCCCGATACCAGCCTCACAAGATGGCCGTGAGGGTGACTTCATTGAATATGGCGAGGCGCCCAAATGCTACAGGAGCAGGAGCCAGGTGGGTCCCTTAGATGTGCAGTTAACAAGGCTAGATCCTGATCACCCATGCGGTGCGAGGCTGCTGACAAAGGGCAGGTAACAGTCAGCGATTCCGCCTGGGGCCGGAGCTGTAGATTTGCATGAAGAGGATGGAGGGTTTATTTTGTTGGCAGCTAAGAGCACGGAGCATGCAAAGAACGAGGCTGCGTATTCCTGGCCCACGCAGGCAATTCAAATCCTCATTGCAATCAGTGTCTATATAAACACCCCCACACACACACACGCTCCCTGTCCTGCTGATCTGCAGGGTAGCTGGTAGCTTTGCAGGAGGAGATTGATCTGCTATCCATATTTATTTGCTTGACAGGCAGTGTAGGCTAAGGCACTGAGCATAGTTCTGGGAACTTTAACTTCTAATCCTACTGTGATGTGACCTGAGACTAGCCGCACTGAATGGGTGTGCCTCAGTTTCCCCATGTGTCAAAAGAGGGTAATAAGTAGTGACGCACCTCGCAGCAGGGAAGCAGCGTGTCTGGATGTTAGAGCAATGGATTAGAAGCTTGGATTGCTCTAGTGCATAGAACAGGGGACTGGGTGTCAGGACTCCTGGACTCTATCCTCAGCTCTGGGAGGGAAGTAGGGTCTAGTGGTTAGTGGGTGACTGGGAGCCTGGGCTCTTGGGTCCTGAGAGCTCGACGGAGTCAGTTCCCCTTCTCTGTGCCTCACTTTCTCTATCTGTAAAATGGAGACTGTGCCACCTTGCAGGGAGCATGAAGCATCTATGGTTCTTTGAAGATGCTTGGTGCTCTTTGGGATCAGCTGCTTCTCGATCACAAGACCCCGTGTTGCTGCCTGCCTGTACCAAAAGTGTTCCCATTTCTACTTGCGCCCCTATTACTCCTGGCAACGGGGTGTCGAACAAGGAATGTTGAGGTGGGGGGCACTGGAATGGTCCACGGGGACTTCTGAGAACTTCCCTGGTTAAGCCTGTAATTGCATCCGCCATGCCGAAGGCTTTCCTGGTGAAAAGACACCGACCAGCCACGCTGGGATCGCAGGACTGGGGAGAGCGCTCGGACCAGCTCCGGGGCGATGCCTATGTCCCAGGTAAGTGCCTAGTTCATTACCCTTGGTGGGTGGTGGGGGATTCTGCTTACTTAAGGCATGGGCCAGAAAGGGGCCAGATTCACTGCTCTGACATTCTCTGTTTACCCTCCGAGTGCCCAGCCCAGGGAGCTGCACCCACTCTGGGGCAGAAGGACACTCCGTCTCCATGGCCTGGTAGATCCACTGCCTCTGTGATCAGGCTGTGAATGAGGCAGGGACAACGGGGGTGGGTTTTGTGACCTGGCCCAGCCTCCCATAAGGCCTCCCATCCAGCCTGCACAGAGAACAGAGAGCCCTGGGTGGGATTTGAACCGGTGGCCAAGAGGGAAGATTCGTTCTAGCCTGAACCGTCCAACTCCCTCCAACATAATGGCCATGGTGTCCTGACTGTACCGCGGCGGCCTGGCTTGATGTGTGGGTGCAGGGCAGTCTAACCAGGATGATAGCCAGCAAGAAGTGTTTCCTTCAGGGGATTTCCTCAAATGCACACTGACCGCCAACCTGTGCCCCCCAACCGCCCATCAGGCCTCCCTCACTGATCCCCCCCCCTCCTCCCCCAGCTGCCTCTCTCTCCATGTCTGATCTCCACCCAGAAGCAAGGGAAGTCTAAAGTCATGTGTGTTTTGACCTTCCAGAGGCCAGCATGAGCACTGGCCCCGCAGCCTCGGGGGTGTTCCCAGAGGACAGGAAGAGCGACTGGGACAGACCAAGTCAGAGGAGTTCCCCCAGGCCCCGTCCAAACCTGCTGCCCCCTGATACCGCAACAAAATACCCTAGAGCGAAGGTAAGTGTGTGGGGTCTATCTGGTAAGCACTTGGAGGCAGGACTCCTGGGTTCTCTTCCTGGCTGGGTGCGAAGTGTGCAATGCAGTGCCAGAGCGGGTGTGGGGGACAAAGAGTCCGGATTCCTGGGTTCCATGCTTAGCTCTGGGGAATGGGTTTAGCAGTTTGAGCAGATTAATAGTCTCTCATGGGTGAGTGAGGTCAAGTGGATTAGCTGGGGCAGGCTGGGAGTCAGGACTCCTGGGTTCTGTCTCCAGCTGTTGGGTGTAAGGGGTTGGGTGAGGATCCTGGGTTCTGTTCCTAGCTCTGAGAGGGAAGGGGAGACTAGTGGTTAGGGTGGGGGCCGGGCTGGGACTCTGAACAGAACCCAAGCGTCCTCAGTTCTGGGGAGTGGGTTTAGCAGTGCGGGCAGGCAACTGAGAATCGGGACTCTTGGGTTGTATGGCCGTGGCTGAGGACCAAGCTCCACAGTGAGTCAATGGAGGAGTCAGCAATAGACACCCCCCTCCCAAATTCCCTATTGCTTGCTCTAACCGCTGCACCTCATGACCTTGCCCAAAGGGGAAATGTAGTGAGTACCCAGGACAGAACACCTTTCTCCCAGGCTGGAGGGAAGAGGTTTCGCTCCAGCCCGTACAGCTCCTTTGAAGCCCCTGGGGCTGTCCGAGAGTAGAACCGGACCCAGCATGGCTGCCTGTGTGCCTGCATAGGGTAGGTCACACCCCTTCTTGTGGGGTTGTGATCATGCTCCCCCTCGGGCATGACCAGGGTTAGATCATAATCAGTGTGAGGGAAAGATCCCAACGGCTGCCATGACCCTGGCTGTGGAAATACAGGGGGGTTTCTTCTCCCGAGACCAGGTGGGAAAAGGGGATTGGGCACACCGAGCCCCTGGCATGGGAGGAGGAATGTGGGGGCACCCAGAGCCCCTGACATGAGGGGGGAAGGGAAAGTGGGGGCATGCAGATTTTCAAGCCAACAAGGGACACCGCTCAGCCCTGCTTGGCTTAGCAGCTGTCAGGAGCCGGCCGGGGCAGTGCTCCCCACCTGTTCCATTTCCCCACCCCTGCTCCCTTTTGCAGGGGAAAGGCGGCCAGGGGCCAGGCGACTTCCCCTGCCCGGTGTGCAGCAAGGCCTTCCCGCTGCAGCGCATGCTGACCCGCCACCTGAAGGGCCACAGCTTGGTCAAGAAGCACATCTGCCGGTACTGCGGGAAGGGCTTCAACGACACCTTCGACCTGAAGAGACACACGCGGACCCACACCGGTGAGGCAGGGGCTGCGCTTGGGAAGCAGCTTAAGGGGGAGGTGCTTCGGCTCAGTCCCTCCCTTCTGCCCAGGTCCCTTATAATTAGGCTCCTTCTCCCTCTCCCTTGTGGACTCCTGGGACAGGAGAGGGGAGCTAGGTGGAATGGCAGGAGAAGGCAGCCCCAGGGGAATAGTGGGAAAGCTCTGGAGGACCATTAACACCCCAGGTAAGTAGCCTGAGTCCACGCTGCACAAAGCGGGCAGGTTAGAGCAGAACCTGGGCCCTAATCCAACCCCCCAACTAATCTGGATTTAAAGCACTGGCAAAGCCAGAGCTGAGAGTTGTGTGCAGGTGGGATTCGGCCAAGGTCCCGCAGGGTGTCTTGGGCAAATCAGGGATCTGAACCCAGGTCTCCCAAGTGCTCGGTTGGTGCCCTACCCCGGCTCATCCTACCGCTCTGCTCACTAGCCTGCGTTGACGCCCTCCTCTGATTTGGGGGAGAAGGTTTGTGTGTGGACCGGAGAGAGGTTAGGTCCTGGGTTCTCTCTGTCCCCTAACCCTGGCCCCCTCGCTGCAGGCATCCGCCCCTACCGCTGCCACGTCTGTGCCAAGGCCTTCACCCAGCGCTGCTCCCTGGAGTCCCACCTCCGCAAGATCCATGGGGTGCAGCAGAACTATGCCTACCGCGAGCGGCGCGCAAAGCTCTTCGTCTGCGAGGAGTGCGGCTTCACCTGCGCCGCCAGCGACGAATACTACACACACATGCGGCAGCTCCACCCCGGCAACACCCTGCTGCACAAGTACCTCCGTAAGCAGGGCACCGCCCCGCTCTGCTTCCTGCTCTACCCCAGCGGGTATTACACCTGAGGCTGCGCCCAGAGCCTCGTGCGGTGGGACCTCCAGCACCAGTGCACGCTGGGATCCCCCAGCAATCCGGTCCACGGGATATCTAGCCACCCAACTGGGCTACTAAGGATTGTTCCCTACAGCCAAGCTCCTCCTAAGAGACAAGAATCTACTGGGCTGATGGGACCTTTTCATCGATTTCCCAGAGTTTAAGGCCAGCAGGGATCCCTGTAATCACTGAGTCAGGCCTCTGTATAACACGGGCCCTCGGGCTGCCTAGAAGTGGGTCCTGTTCGAAGGAGAGCAGAGCTCTTAGAAAAACTCCATGTAGGGGGCTCCGTTACAGCCCTACAACACGTACAGCAGCTGATTTGCCTCCCTGTAAAAAAACTTTCTAGTCTGTTTTGTCAAGCTTCAGCTTTCAACCATCGGATCTTGTTAGATCTTTGCTAGATTGAGGATCCCTCTGTTATCCAACTTCTGTTCCCAACTTAAGTACTCTCCAGCTGTGATCAAATCACCTCTTCGCCTTCTCTTTGAACTTGAGTGGCTTGACCCTTTTGCTAGAAGGCCTATTTTCCAGTCCTCCAACATGTAGTCACCAATTCTCTGAACTACAGTGTCCCTCAGCGGTCTCCCCCGAGATTAGCCCTCCCAGCAAGATCTTTTCTAAACACAGGTTGAGCGTCCTCCCTCGTTAGAATGAGAGGGGGTTTGGAGAAGGATCAGAGGCCTGGAAAAGCTCTCAGAGGAAGAGAGATCCTAAAGTTTAGGATGCAAATAAGCAGAGACAGGAGGGAGAAGGGAAGGCAGGAGCTTCTGTTCTCCCTGTCTGATAACACAAGGATAAAGGGGGAAGTGCTTTGTCACATAATGTTGTTTAGCCTGTGGAACTCTCTGTCACAGGATCATGTTAAGTCCAAAAGTGATTGGATGTTTACATAGAGAATAGCCAGAGTTCATGTGTTAGGCAAGGGGATAAACCTCCTGCTGCATGGTTTAAGCTGATCCCTAATAGAGATCAGAGAGATCTAGGGTGGGGGCAGATTATCTCACAAATGCCACCGCTAGGTGCTTACATTTTCCACTGAAGCGGCTGGTCCTGGCAGCTAGCAGAGCCAGGATACTGGGCTACATGCCTCAGGTCTGAACCCATCTGGCTGGTCCCTGTGTTCCTAATAAGCAGCAGCTGCCGTGGAAGCTGAAACCCATCAACTGCTCTCTTGGTGAGATAGCCGCCTGTTGGTAGCAACAACGGAAACCTTCAACCACGAAAGAGCTGAAAGGACAACAAACCTGAGGGGCCTTTGAGAGGGGAGATCCTTAGAAACAATCCCGGCAGCATCACCTTTTCAGAGCTAGAGGAGTATTCACTGCAACGGACACAATTTGTTTGTTCTAACTGCCTTTACTGTGGTATAATCCTCACCCAGCAGCTTGTGGCCCTTGACAGATCCTTTCTTTAGCTCTGTTCCTTGAACCCTACTGCCTCCAGTAGGGTACAGTGACACTGGAGGTGTAACTTCTAGCACAGACAGACATACCCCCAGTAGCTCTGATGGAGCGAGCGCCCTAAAACTAGCACCATGGCAGCAACAGGTTTCTGACAGGATCGCACACAGGGTGATTATGCTGCTATTTTTAGTGGGCTTAACGGACTGAAGCTGGTGTGGGTATGTCTGCCTGAGCTAGGAATCACACCTGCAGCTCCAGTGCAGACAGACCCTTATGTACAGTGCATTCCCCTCATGCTGTAAAGCATTTACCCTCTTTTCCTTAAGGGGGCTGTTAATCAGCCCCCGATTAATGCTGAACTGGTTTGGTGCAGCACAGAAGGGGATCTAGCGTGACTGTTAATTTAACTAGCATCTCTGATCTATAGCCATACGTTGCCCTCATCCTGAAAGCATGGGAATCGACTGAACGACTAGAGCAGCCTGATGTGTACTGAGCATCCCAGGCAGCCGTTGGTCACGCAAAGGGTACAGTAGTGTAACAGGAGTGGTGGTAAAGAAGGAAAACAGATTAGAGACAAAGGGAGGGCTTCTAAAAAACACAAAACCCACACGTGACAATGAGGTGTGTACCTTTCCTCGGAGCCCAAATCTTCCCTTGATCCTTCTGTTCTAGTCTGTGGAATCTCTAGTCATTGGTCTAGTAATAAAATCCTATTGAACTTTTTCCAGCTTTACCCAGAGCCTTTAAGTGCCACTGGTTTATACCGTTTAATCAGCTGAGTCTTCAGCTTGTGTCCCTGGTTGTGCCCGTCGAGGGTTAGCCTCAAATGTAAGGTCAGAAGGGACTGTTCTGATCAGCTGACCTGTGCATATCACAGCCCCCACAAAGGCCACCAGGTACCCGCGTTAGACTAACAGGAGCCTAACTTCTTGTGTGCCACAGGCAGAGAACAGGAGAGAGGGAGGTTTGTAGCTTTGTGAGGTGGAGTCCCACCACCAACAGGGTCTTGTGCCCTGGATCTGCCGCCTCTTCCCAAAGTGAGTTTGGTATCGGTCACAGGTCCGAGTTGGAGCCAGGCCTTGCTGCTGCTGGGAATAAATGCCACAGACACAAATTTGGAGCAGGCCACCCCCAGAACTGGTTTCCTTTAATTGCTGAGTTCATCCCACTTTCATCTTAGCTGCCCTTGAGCAGCTTCCTGCAGTCCTACCTACCACAGGATGTGCCCGTAGGGGGCAGGATCCCAGAGTGGCACAGTGAAGCAGGGGTTGGACATTCTCTGCATTTCCTGTTACATGCGGGAATGTACAGAGGTGGAATGTAATTATTCTGGTTTGGCTCAAGCTAGGACAAACTTACCACACTAATTCCATGGTAATTCCATCTAATGATAAAGCAGAGCAAGGTGACTAATCCTGCCGAAGGGGTTGTGTCCTCTCTCCTGAGAGGCAGGTCTCTCTAGTTAATAGGGTAGTGAAGACACACTCTTAGGCTACAACAGGCCCCATTTCACAGAAATATGTGCTGGTGCGACTTGAAAAATAAAACCTTTTTATTAACAAAAATACCGCGGTTCGATGACCCCAGGGCAGAACTAGGAGCAGAGGCTATTCCAAGAAGAGAACAGAGCCCAAGTGTTTCTAACAACCGGGGGCCAGAGGTGATGTCAGGTCTCAAACAGCTGCCCCTTTACTCAGTCCAGCGGTGGCCGCAGTGCGGGGCAGTGCATACGTAATACAACCTCATGGCGTCCTAGACAACAGGAGAATGCAACAACTGAGTGTGGCCCACGAACATCTTGATGCTAACTCGCAGAGGGTACAGAGACTCAGATTCCAAGGCTAGGAGGGCCAGTTGTGATCATCTAGTCTGACCTCCATCCTAGCCCCAAAATAATTCCTAGGGCAGGTCTCTTAGAAACGCATCCTCATCTTGATTTACACATTGTCCATGATGAAGACTCCACCAGGACCCGTGTTCCAATGACTAATTACTCTTGCTGTTCAGTGTATGCTTATTCCCAGCCTGAATTTCTCTAGCTTCAACCTCCAGCCATTGGAGCATATTAGCCCAGGGATACTCCAACCTCAGTGGTTCAGGAGCCAAATTAATAAGCAACATTACCGGAAATAGCCACAGTCATGGGAATTCGTTGTTTCACTTTCTGTAGTACTCTAGATTCATGTTGAAACAGCAGGATGGGGATATTTAGTTGTATATAATTCTCACCAAAATGACCACATTATTTTATCAACTACAATTAGCTAATAACATATTACAGGCATCCTGATTGGTTAATTAATATGTGCTGCAAAGAGCCGCAAGAGACACTAACAAGCCACCTGCGGCTCTCCAGCGTCAGTCTGAGTCTGACTGTTAGACCTTTCTCTGCTAGACTGAAGAGCCCATTTTTATTAACCAGTTGTTTGCCCTGTCAGTACTGAGGGACTCCTCAAGTCATCCCTTCACCTTCTCTTCGTTATGCTAAATAGATCGAGCTCCTTGAGCCTCTCGCTATAAGCCATGTTTTCTAACCCTTTGATCATTCTTGTGGCTTTTCTCTGACCCCAATTTATCATCAACATCCTCCTTGAATGGCGGACACCAGAACCGGGCACAGGATCCCACCAGTGGTCGCACCAGGGCCAAACACAGAGGGAAAGTAACCTCTCTGCTCCTACACGAGATTCCCATTTATGCATCCCAGGGTCACCTTGGCTCTTTTGGTCCCAGCACTGCACTGCGAGCTAGGTCAGCTGCTTATCCCTCTGCACCCCCAACGTTTATTTCAGTGTCACTGCTTCCCAGGATAGAGTCCCCCATCCTCTAAGGATGACCTGCATTCACTGCTTCCAGATGGATACATTTAGTTGTATTAAAATGCAGGAGGTTTACAGGGATCTCCTGGGTCTGGTATCTCACTAGCTCTCCAAAGAGTGTCACGAAGTCTCTACTAAAAGCCTGTGTCTCACTGGTGTCCATAATCATTGCAAAACGTACACACCCATAATATGCAAGGAGCTGCGTATTTATACTGAACATCATGTTTTTACGGTCTGTGGCCTGGGGCCTGTCACCAGAAAAGGTGAGAAATGGGTTTCTTTCAGGCAAAGGTGTTTATCTAGCTGTCTGCCTCCACGTAAAGTGAATACTGTATGGGTCACAATGGACGTCCATTGGCAGGAAAACCCATGAAACAGGGTTGTCCTGTTTGCAAGTGCGGACAATGGAGTTTTGGACTATAACCATAAAGACAAACTCCACAGAGGAGGAACGGGTGCTTGTTTCATGAACAGAAGATCCCAGCCAGGCCTGGGTGTAATAGCTGGAAGGATTCTGAGGGAGCTTTTGCTCTATGGCACGACAATATCGTCTTAGTTAAGTTTAGGCTCTAGGATGGGTGGTATGATTTTATTTTTTTATGTAACCCTTTGTTTCCAGTAATTCTGATGTCTGTCCTTTGACGCTGTTCGTCATTAAATAAACTGACTCTTGCTTTCTCTATAAACAAATCAAGTGTTGTGGGTTGAGCAAAGCTGTGTTCTGTGGTGTAATCGATATGCTGTGATGTACTGAGGGGAGGAGCTGGGAATTCTGTGAGCGTTCAGTGGATCAGGGGTTGGACACCACAGGGGGATGCTTGAGGACTGCAGTGTCTGTTGTTAATCTGCAAAAGGCGTAGGCCTAGAGGGGAGGCTGGTGGTGGTGGTGGAGAGCTAAGCCCTGGCAGGCACAGACCAAGCTTCCGCGTGCTAAGGGCAGCTGATGGTGAGGTGCATCACACTCAGACTAATCCGTTCCTTGATGGGATGCAGCCTAGTCCATCTAGCTTCAACTTCCAGCCCATGGATCCTGTTACAACTTTGAAACCACTCCACATAGGCCCAAGACAGGCAGGTACATGGAAATAAGACCCTAACTGCTACCTCTGTTATTCCAAACCTAGGAGCAGATCTCCTCACCTCAGCCCTTGCGCTGTGAGACTGGAAGAATACTGCTTCTTTGTGCCCGCACCTGGAAAGAAGGGATAAGTCAGCATTGAATCAGAGTAGGGATGTAAGCTCCGAGAGAACGGATTTGGGTCGGCAGCAGTGTTTAGCTGGGAACGAACCAGCGGGATCACTGGGAGTCTTGTGGTTAAACACATGATGTTATTGTTAACCATGTTTTTTACAGTTCTGGCTAAAGCCCAATCAAGATCAGGCCCCATGGTGCTAGGTTCTGTACAGACAGTTCCTATCCCAGGAACTGCAATAAAAGTCCCCTGAGGGCTCAGGCTGCAGAGCTCTGAATTGCAGTGCAGAAGTGCAGGCTCGGGCAGGGGTTTTAGGAAAACTGGAGGGGGCAGGAACCAGAGGGGGAGTCCAGGAAATAGACACAATCCCACCTGCTAGTAAAACTGTGTGGGGAATTTAAGGAGACAGAATACAATTACCCGAGCCTGGACACACACAGCTGATTCATTTCCTGGGATCTTTAATGGTCACAGGTAGGGCGGCTCTCTGTTTAACATGTGTATCTGAGAAATGGCAGCTCTAGATCTATGAAGCTGCTTTGGAGGGGCCAGCCCTCCCTACTGAACAGCAGAGCCTGCTGCAGCCAGGGTTTTCCTTGGAGATCTCCCCACCAGGAAATCCTGCTTAGCGTGTGAGAACCAGCAGGACTGTAGCTAGAGGTTTCCAGATAAGTGACTGTGTTGGTTTATCTTCTGACTCTTGGAAATCTTGCATGTCAGAGCTAACCAGTTAATATAACCCTCAGGCCACTGGCAATTTCCACACAACCACTTAAAAGAATGGCTGGCAGCAGGCTCCAAAGGGGTTAACACTCACTTTTGACATGGGTGATCTTCTGTCCGGGGCAAAGTTGGGTCCTGGGAAACGTCCGCAATGATCTGTGTCAATTCACTGCAGTGAAAACAGACCTGTTAGGAGCTAAGAATCTATGAGTAATGAGCTGCCTTCAGGGCAGACGGGGACCGTGATAATCATACGACTCCACCCAACAGTTCCTGTGTTAAGACTGACAGATCTACGGGAAAGACATCCCGTCTTGACTTGAATACTTCAAGTGATGGAAAATCCATCCTGTCCTTAGGCCAGTTGTTCCAATGGTTAATTACCCTCCCTTAAAAATACGCTTCTTATTTCTAGTCTGAATTTGTCTACCTTCAAACTTCCAGCCGCTGGCTGCTTATGACTTTTTCTATAAGGTAAAAGGGCTGCTTGTCACCCTTCAAGGCAACTGGACCCATATTCCCCTCTACAGTGCAGCACCAAGTCTAAGTGCTTCACGGGAGGGAGGGATAGCTCAGTGGCTTGAGCATTGGCCTGCTAAACCCAGGGTTGTGAGTTCAATCCTTGGGGCCATTTAGGGAACTGGGGTAAAAATCTGTCCGGGGATTGGCCCTGCTTTGAGCAGAGGGTTGGATTAGATGACCTCCTGAGGTCCCTTCCAACCCTAATCTTCTATGATGACCCCTCCAATCGATGGGGCTGCCCCCATTCAACGGGGAGAGGGACACCAGCCCAACATCACACTGCATGGCAGAGCTAGCGACAGAATCCAGGAGTCCTGACACACCTTCCCCTGCATTAACCATTACAGCACACTCACACCCAGAACCACAAAGAGAACCCAGAAGTCCCGGCTCCCAGTCCCCTGTTTCTGACAACTAGACCATGCTCACTCCCAAAGCCAAGACTAAAGCTGGGAATTGCTGACTTCCAACCCTACACCAATTTTAGTCCATTCATTTCTTTTCTTTACCGGACATAACCTTAACACAGTTCTGACACTGTATTAATAAGGGGTTTAAACTATTTTCGTCTGTCTTCCTTTTACATCTTTGCTCATTAACATTTGTTATAAAGGATTATAACGTTTTATAAACTTTTATTCATGGTGCCACAGTTACGCTTACAACTAGGATAGTGCAGTTACTGCTCCAGCCATTGGCTCTGACCACAGCACCACATTCCCTCCATGAGAGGTGTGTTTAATCAACAGCTCGGTAAATGGGGAAGGGGACCATCAACGGCTTGGAATGGCCACAGACTTTGCTCAGCACCAGGTATGAGCCCTCTCATACTCACTCTACTTCGTGGGTGATCTTATTGACATAGATGCAGCTGTTGTCGGCTTCCTGTTGGTAATCGCAGTTTCGACACTTGGGAAGGAAACCGAGAGAGAAATAAAATGTACCCTAGAATGGGGATATCCAATCGGAGTTGCTACTGAAGTAAGTTCTGTTCAGGCTCGCTAATATAAGCAATTAGATGCACCTCCTCACATGACAAACCTAAGGGTAGGTCTTCACAGCACAGTTAGCCCAGGTGACTGGTTCCCACATCTGAGCACCAAACTTGGCCTAGATCAGGTGCAAGCAACCCCACACCCTACCCGTGTTACTGTGTCCTCGCTCTTTGTGTACTCGCCTGTGTCTGTCTGGGGCAGGTCCCGTGGGTCTTCATACTGAGACACGCTGGGAAAGAATCCGAATCAATTGTGTTAACTGCAGGAGAACCAGTCTGTCCTTCACAGGGGTATTGTGGGAAGGGCATTGGAGGACTACCAGCAGGACAGTGATTTTGCAAAGTAGATAAGTTCCAACCCAAGTGAAAGAAGCGCCCAGCTCTAACATCCCCTCTCCAACCATTCCAGCTAGCCCGGACTTAATGCATTTCCAGACCTGGGTCAGAGATTTTTCTGAATAGATGGTAAGGGCAGGTTGGGGCTAAAACCTGGGGAAGAGGCAGGGTAACAGTAAAGATATACCCTTTATTTCTCACTGCTTTTCCTGGCAGGAAATCTCTACTTAAACCCTTCTAAATATAACCCTGAAATTTAGGCAAAACAGGAAGCA
The DNA here is from genome assembly GCF_003597395.2 of Chelonoidis abingdonii. Lineage (NCBI taxonomy): Eukaryota > Metazoa > Chordata > Testudines > Testudinidae > Chelonoidis > Chelonoidis abingdonii. Next base: position 4,556,477 of record NC_133779.1, read on the forward strand.
CAGAGGCATAGCGCACATGTGTGTGGAGAAAGGAATATTACAGCTTGACTCATTATTCCTGCACAGACAGAAACTGGGAGCGAAGAAGGAAGAGCGCAACACCTCAGCCAAAGTTCGCCACCAATCTAGCTATTCCTAACACACCCATTGCTGTGGGATCTGGATACCCGTATCAGAGGAGGAAGCAATCCTCAGCCCTCCATAACCAGGAGGAAAAAGAGATTGGAGGGAGAGGAAGTAAAATGAAGAGGAAAAGCTAGTAGGAATCAGAGAAAACCTCTCCACAAATACATACCATTTCCTAACACACAGCAGTGACTAGTCGTTTAATGAGCCCCAGTTAACCCTTATAAAAATCAATGCAACGGTCACGTCAAGTACAAGAATCACCTCTTCCCTCTGTTGGGATTGGAGGGAGTATGAAGAGCTTAAGTGATTTAGGAGCATCGATCCTACTGAAATTCAATGGGATTTGCACTCCTAAATCACTTCAAGCTCAGATCTCAAAGGTATTTAGGCACTTAATCAACAGGAGTTATTGAAATACCTTAGAGGATCAGTACCGTAGGAAATCCCACCCTGCTTTCTCAGAAGGAAAGGACTGGGATGGTGGGCTCAGACCTGGAAGGGGAGCGCAGGATAAGGCCAAGTATTCCCACAGCAAGCTCCATCTGACAACAAAATCCGCACCAGGCTATTGCAGAAAGCAGCCCAGGTGCATCTGAGGTTAAACACTAGGATCTTTCAAAGCGGTTTCTTCCCCTTGGGAAGCCAAGCTCAGCCCTCGCCTCCGCCATTTCTCCCTCACACTAAACGAACAGCTGTGTCGGTATGAAATTGGACCAACTCTGCTACATTCCAGGGCTCCGAGCAGGGCTGAATTTGGCCTCGGGTTCGAAACTCACCGCGTAGAGCAGGATCCTGTTCTCCTTGTCTTCCTTGGGGTACAGCATGTTGTTGCTGTTACAGACACAAAGGACAACAGTGAGGAGCAAGGTCCCTGCACAGGATAGTGACACTTCCCAAGCTTTTCCCCTCCCCCTCTTTACTGCAGCTACAAGGTGGGTTTGTGATTGTGGGGTGACGGGTGGATTGTGGGGGCTCATGCGGGGGGTTAAAGTGAAGTGTTAAAAATGGCAGCTTATAATTCTGCATTATAGTTAAAATACTATGTAAAGATGCAGTGAAGTTTAAAATTTAATCAAAATTGTCTCAGAAAGCTAGGTGAACTAGCAAACAAAATGCAGATGACATTCAGTGTGATAAAGTGCCAAAGGTAATTCACATTAGAAACATAATCCAGCGATACATATAAAATGTTTGGTTTTAAATAGCTGTTAACCTTGAGAAACAGATCTGGATCATCATGGATAGTTCTCTGAAGCATCTATTCCATCTACAGCAGCAGTTCAAAAAAGAGTGTTATGAACCATAGAAGAGAGAGATAGTAAACAAGAAAATATTGTAATGCTACATTATAAATACATTGGTACCCTACGCCTGTGTACTGCATGCAGTTCTGTTGCCCATCTCAGAAAAGATACATAGAAATGGAAAAGGCACAGGAAGAATAAAAAATGAGCTTCCATATGAGGCGAGATTAAAAAAACCTGAGACTGTTTTAGAAAAAGAGATGGCTAGTGGGGATATGTTAGAGAGTCTATAATTAATAGGGGAGAAAATGAATAAGGAAGTGTTGTTTACCCTTTCACATAACAAATAACCAGGGGTCACCCAATGAAATTAATCAGCAGCAGTGTTAAAACATACATAAGGAAATACTTCTTCATACAATGCACCAGTCCAAACTGTGGACTTTGTTCAGGTGATGTTGTGAAGGCCAAAAGTATAACTGGGTTCAAAAAAGGAATTACATAAATCTTGGAGGTAGAATCATAGAATATCAGGTTGGAAGGAACGTCAGGGAGATCATCTAGTCCAACCCCCTGCCTCAAAAGGGAGACTTATCCCCAACTATTGTTTTTGCCCCAGATTCCCCTAACATGGCCCCTCAAGGATTGAGCTCACAATTCTGGTTTAGCAAGCCAATGCTCCAAACCGATTCAGCTAGTCCATCAGCGACTATAGTTATGGTCTGGGTGTCCCTATAATCTCTGAACTGCCAAAGCTGGGACTAGCCCACAGGAGATGGATCACTTGAAATGATTCAGTTCTTTCAATTCCCTATGAAAGCATCTGGCACTGGCCAGGATCAGTGGCTAATTGGACCATTGGTCTTACACCCGTTAGCTATTCTTATGTTCTTAGATACCATGCAACTAATGTGTCTAGGAATTTGTTCAGCACCATTGTGCAGGATATAGCACTGACTTAAAGGAACTGTAAAATTATCTATATGTTAACATTTTCTTTACTGTGGAAATTGTTGTATTGTTAAAACTTATTTAAATTTGCATATCTACTAAACAATAATTGATTTTTCACTTTTGACATCTGCTGCTCTAGCATAGGGATCTCAAATCAAATCACCACAAGGACCGCATTACTGAACCTTTTCATACAAACATACAAAGCCCCCCCTGGCCCCTGGCCTCTCCCCACACCTTCCACTCCTTCCATGAGGCTCGCCCCTGCCCTCTCGGTCCCACTTCTTCCCAACCCTATTCCAACCCCTTCCCCAAAGTCCTTGCCCCAGCTCCACCTCTCCCGTGCCCCTGTTTCCAAACCCCAATCCCTGGCCTGTCCTCTTCTCGCCGCCTCCCCTTGCACGGCTTGACCTCCCACTCCTCCCTCTCACTTCTGGAAAAGGTCCTAAGCACGCAGACAGTGGTTTGGCATCAGGAAGCACTGAAGGTAGGCAGAGGAGCAGGGACGGAGTCATTTCATGCGTTCAACTTGCGCGCTGCAGGGGGGAGGGTGGAAGGCTGGTGCCGGGGTTAGTGGCATCTTGTGGCTACGACTGCAGGAAATAAAGCTCCGCAAGGGCCCATGGTTTGAGACCATGACTGTCTAGACAAGCAAAATACTTTGAGGATTTGTCTGGCATTAATTACTCCACTGTACTGAACGCTTAGCATCCAAAAGATGGGAAGGCGGTAACCAGCAGAATTCTCGTAAGCTTATTAGCCAATCTTTAGAGAACCTGTAGCGCGCACCCAACCAGACATGTCCAGGTGGCTTGTACAACTTCAAGGTCCCCGCAAAACCTTGCGAGATGTTGGAGAGGAACGGGATGGGACCGGGCATCTCCCCGAGTAACCGAGATCCCTCTGATCTTTAAGCACAAGGTGAAAGAAACCCTATTCCCCCGCCGTTGTGCACTCCCGGCTTTCCCCTCCCTGGGGCGTTACCCTGGAGAACACTGTGATGTCAAACTCCTTGAATTCTAAAAACAGGAGTAGGAAAATTCACCTTCCTCCCTCCTTCTCTTATCCCCCCTCCCAGACTGTCCTCAATAAGAAAGCAGTAAAGTAATCGGTGGACACAAAGAAATTAACCTTTCTCTCGCCCTTCCGGGTCCTTTCTCCGCTCACCAATTCCCTGGGGATGCCAACCCAGCCCCTGGGGTCTTCAACCAGAATAATAAAAACAATCATGGTTCTAAACAAGAAAAGCTTGTTTAATTAAAGAGAGAAAACAGGTAAAAATTATCTTTGTAAATTTAAGATGGAATAGTCACAGGGGGTCTTTCAGCTATAGACACTGGCGAATACCCTCCCAGGCCTTAAGTAACAAGTACAAATTATGAAATCCTTTCAGCAAAAATACAATTGGAACTCCTTCCAGCCAAATATACCTTTGAACTCCTCCAGCCAAATACCATTTGACTCCTGCCAGCCAAATACACATTACAAATAAAAAAACAAAACATAAGCCTAACTCGCCCTTATCTACCTAGTTACTCATGTCAGAACTTGTAAGAGCCTTATTGGGAGAGATTGGAGAAACTGGGCTTGCACTATCTGGTCACTCTTCAGAACCCAGAGAGAACAACACAAAAACTAACAGGACACACAAAAACTTGCCTCCCTCAAGATTTTGGAGAAGGTATCCTGTCCCCTGGTTGTCCTCTGATCAGTGACAGCCGAGGCTTACTGAACTTGTAACCCTTACACGTCAAAAGAGATATAAAGTAACTTCGGTCTATTAAATCTCCTTAACTATCTTTTTATGGAACAAGGTGGCAACCTTCAGGGGAAATGTTTACGTCCAAAACAAAAACCAGTTCATTAGAATTTAAAAAAAAAAGAGAGAAGTTCTGATGATTTAGGTTTTTAAAATCCCCCCATCCCTTTTTTAATTCTTAAAATATTCATCTCTAATTTATCTTTACAGTCTTCCCTTTAAATATAAATTCCATGTTTCAGATAGTATTGTGGTCTTGTCTTCTGTCCAAGAGACGCACTTTTTAGTGTCCCAGTGGCATAAACATTGCATGCTATGAGTTATATTTCTGGGCTATACTGCAAGCTTCTCGTGACACACAAAGTAGTCTGTGGTTACCATGGTAAATCAAGACTCTTTCAGTGCGTACGGTGTGGTGTGTATACAAATATTCCATACCTGTATATTATAATATTAAATTAAGAGATAGGTAGAGTGTATAGGAGTGCGTGTGAGCGAGTGAGAGAGTGGTGAGAGAGATATCCTTTAAAAATACTTAATTCTGACATCGAGTCATAGTACCATTCACTCACATCACAGTGTGGCTTTGGAGGGGGTTTCAAACTTCCCCCCAGAAAAGTTCAAGCGCATCTATTTACTTACATGAAAGATAACTAAAATATAGTTCAATAAAATTCTGATGACATTGGGCTTATCTTATAAGCTACATAATGTCTAAGTTTCCATTATAAGTCAATAGATGTTGGTATGACTGTTTTAAAGTTAATATCAGAGTTAACAAGCCCACCAGTCTTGATATCACAGAGAACTAATTACAAAAAGGATGTCGTTTAGATCAGGACTGATCCCTGTAATAAACATTTTTAACACTTTGTAGAGGCAGTTTTAATATAGTTTTTTTTTTTTTAACGATTATACGTCCCAGTAATATAAAAAGTTAAAACTTGAAACATTACAAACACATTGACCGAAGTAAGTTATTACCCAAACTTATTTTAATTCGGGTCTGGTAGACATCATAAATTACGCTCTTTCCTTTTCTGTCCTGCCAGTTGCATCCTCTCCTTTGAATCATTATAACCATTCATTAACTTGCATTTTTATTCTATGGTTTCTGAAATCTAAAAAACAGACATTCTGTGTGATATCCTGTGACGATTGCCATATTAGTTTCAGTATGATGCAGATTTGATAATACAATTGGATAATTTTGCGTATTTGATTGTTAACCGAATCTTTACGTGAGAGAGTGAGTGAGATAAAGCACATAGAACAATGGACATCATATTGTGCAATTTTATTCGTTGAGTGCTGTTGACAGACACTTAACTCAAGTTTATTGATTGTGATTTTGCCAGACCTTTCTTGTTCATTGGCTTTTCTTGCTATTATTAGTTTATTTGTATTGCTGCTTTTAGTCTTGGGATATTTTCATTTATGTCTTTCATCAGGATTAAATATCTTTTAGATACTGTAGAGTTTTTGTTTGGCGTTCTGACAAGAAAGGAAACGATGTCTCTACAGTTTGGATTTAAACTTATTTTATGAAGGTTATGTTCCGAGAGGTGCAAGAGTGACAGTTTTGCGAGACTGAAATCCTTTTTTTACAGGAACAGTTTACAGCCAAGGCAGTGTAGCTTCCCCACACCACCGTGATCTTATTCTTTTGGAGCGACCACCTCTAGATGAAAGGGTAGTGTCAGTCTTCATGCTCATTTCAAATTTCTTTGCCACTCTGCTGAGTCATATCTCAGGATTCCAGTAGGTGCAGTCATGAGCAGTGTTTTTGTGATGGGTTCTGTATTAATGTCCACAAGGAACTGGAATGAGAACACCAATGCTTATTCGATATTGAACCAACACAGCCTGCAGGTTGGTAATGGCTTTCTGTTCATTCTTTACCTGAGCTAAATCTTAACTAGTGACCTATAGAAGGTAAAAGACTTAGTTTCCTTTTCTCAATCCTACTGAGCCATCTAGGTTTTCAATCTCTGCAGTTGTATTTCTCGAAAGATTTAAGTTGCCTTGTACTTACAGTACTGTCCATTGGAGAAGCAAGAGAGCACAAAGAGACTTCCAGTTATTTTAGTGGAGCTTGTGGACCATGAAGTGCACCACATTTTCTTCTTATGGTGATGTCTCTGTAGTTACCATCTTATTATAAAAAGTCTAAAACCTTTGTTTTGCATATTGAGGTCCATTTAGTTTTGAAATTTGAAATTTCATTTCTCTGTGGCCAAGTCTGTGTTCTGCAAGTTGATGTGTATTCCAGCATTATATATTTGGGGGACAAGATAGGGTATTTAAAATTTCATTTCAGAAGTGTGTGTATAGCAGGCCCTGTGTGCTTTGCAGCAAGCTGGATTCAATTTTTCTAATATGATCTTTAGATTCTGTGGCTCTCTGAAAGTTCTGCAAGCATGTTCCCAGGTGCTTTTTATGATCGAGGATTTAATTAAATACAAAAATGAATAATAATAGGTACATATCTCTGTGTGTTGTTGAATATTCAAATTCAGTTATTTACATTACCACACAATTTCAGTGTTCAGTATGCTGCAGACTTGATCATCTTTAGGTTTCAGATTTAACATTCTATTATTCTATTCTACCAAAATCATGGTCAGTTGTATTTAAGGGATTGTATGCGGGTCCAGACCAAAGAAAGAGTTGTGAGGGGGTTGCGGTACTGCACCTTACGTTCTGCACTGTGGGTTGAAGGGTATGGTGTTGCCACCTTACTTCTGCGCCTGCTGTCTGCAGGCGTGGCCACCAGTAAATGCGACCGCCTCACCTCTGAAGCAGCAGCGGGAGGAGTAAGGTTGCATGATATGTAGTGCTATCCTTACTTCTGCATTGCTGCTGCAAGGTCTACCTCAGAGTGTTGTGCCAGCCAATAAGGGCCCGGGGCTGCTTTTTTTTACCGGAAAAACCAATTATTTTTCCGCTCTTTGAAAAAAAAGGGTGCAAAGCCACAGGAAGTAAGGGTGCGAATACCGCGACCCTCTAAATAAGTCTTGTGACCGCCCTCTGCAACTCCTTTTGGGTCAGGACCCCCAATTGAGCAATGCTGGTCTCTCCATGAAGATCTATATAGATAGGTAAAAGCACACAAAAAGACCTGATTTCAGGGTTGGGCAGGGCAGTTTCACGGTCCGTCACGTATTTTTTCGGGCCGTGATTTGGTAGGCCTATTATTGGGGCAATTTGAACCTGTTGGAAAGACAGTGAGGGGAGGAAAAGAACACACCACACACGACAAGAAAATGTACAAAAAGCTTTTGCTTCCATGAAAGCCAAAATAAATATATGTCATAAGAGGCCAAGTCACCCTTACCCTAAGTAACGAAAAACAATTGGAGTATGACCCTTAATTTTAACATTTTACTCCATTTGTGTGTCATAGGCCAGGACACAGTTAGGTTCTAAATAAACCCTCTAGCTGTGAAATAATTGTTACAATTCTTGTATCATGAATATTAGCAAGATTCTGATTGTAGCAACCACTATATTTCATAATATTAAGTAAGGATGGCCACAAGTGAAGGATTTTTATTATTGGGTTTATTACGCACTTTGCTCTGTGTATTGCAGGATCCAAAAGAAAACAAGTCACAGTTAATTTACGTCATCAATTCTCTATCATGTAATTCAACCAGTTATGGCATGGCCATTTGTTAATCGTCCTTACCCTTATATGTACAGATCTGTTTGCAGGGGAAAAGTCTGCAGAAAGTTTTTCTAGCGAACAGAAAATATAGCACTTACTATATCGTTTCTGCTTCCAGTACTCCACTTTTTACATAATTTCTGACATTTGAGAGATTGAATTCTAGATAGTATATATCCTCACATACCACGCTGCACATTCCTGCACCTGAAGTGAGGATCAAAAAAGGACCTTTTGTAGATTTTCTGGTGTATTTAGTGAATTTAAAGACACCTGATTCAGTGTTGTATTCCTTTTGTGTTTAAGAAGAAAGAGAAAATCCTGCAAGAGAAGTAGTAATTGAACGGTGAGTCCTAGATAACAACTTGATTTCTTCCACACCGGCCTGAACAGGAGCAAAAGACGCGGGCTAACAACAGATCTCTCGAGTGAAGACGGAAAAGTCAAGTAATGGAGGATGTAATATTCGATTCCCATATAATGGGACAGAGTTAGGAGGGTTAAGATCTAATACTTGTATGTGACATATTAATACGGCTTGACTCTGCCCTGTTGGTAAATGCGAATTTTGCCATAATGTCCGTGGGAGCAGAGTTGGACCCACAGTATCTAAGTAGTTCCTCTGGAGAGATTGTTAAGTATTTGCCGGTGAGATGAGACTGTACAAATCAATCTGATAATATATTTTTTCTTCTAAGAACATTTCAGTTATGGAAAAACCACCACATTCCTTGGGAACTACTTAGCCATTAGTATTTCTTCCACTAGAAACAATGGGAAACTTTAGTTATTGGGAAATTGCTCATCTCAGTGTTTACAAACAGTGAAATGTCTTTCCATGGAGCAGGTGTTTGATGAGAAGCATCGTCCACTTTCCAGGTGCAGAGGCACTGGTCAGATAAATGGCCAGATGGAAATTCTTTCACGGATGCTCAGCGCACAGGCATTATATTATTCTGTGCTTATTAGTAATGCCAATTTTAAAATGTAAAATTCACATTCATATTTTTAACATCCTTAGCCACTTCACTGTTCTAGCTCTGAACCACTCTATAAAGTCAGGCTTCCAGCCTTTAAAAGGGTTCCTAAACTCATAAACTTAAAATCTTCTCTCCCTCACCCCCTCTTTTATTGAAAAGCAACCCGAAGTGTCTTTGTCTTGGATTACGTAAAACAGTGTTAAATCTTTTAAAGGTTGTGAATAGCTTAGATGATCTGGTGATAGACTTGCTTATTTTCAACTTGTTGTTATTGAAATAATTATATGATTGGAATGCTTTTGTTCAGCTGATCAGACTGCAGCTTTCAAGCTATTTTCTACTTGCCTGACTTGTCTGGTGCAGTAACAAAGAATGTTCTATTTTCAGGAGAATGTAAGGATTATTTTCAGTGCAAAAATTTCTTAATGAACTCATTATTTTTACACAATGGTACAGTTCTTATATTTGACAAGAAAAATAGTTATATAAAGAATAATGTGTTCTTAATGTATCTAGTAAGAATAATGTTTCATGTTGGAAACTGATGCATTAATGACCTAATGAATCCTATCTTAGACCAGAATAGTCTGGAACCAGATCCAAAATTGAAATTAACTTTAATGGCTTTGGATGAGTTTGATAATACATGGTGAGGAACAGTGTATTTTTCTAGTTGTGGTTTTCATCGTCCTTTCCCTTTCTTACTGCTCCCCTTCTCCCCACTTTTTTGGTAAATCTCAGATTCCCTTTGTCCTTCCTTCCTTCCTATCTCTCTCTCCTCCTCTCTCTCTTTCTTTCTCTGTCATCAGGACAGCTTGCATTGATGGCTGCCTAGGTTGCTGGTGGATCTGTTTATCAGCCAGTCAGGTGCAACACGGATTTTACCTGTGGAGTTTCTTAAAATGTGCTGTTATTTGTCCTTTGAACAGATCAAACTAAGTGTCTGCTAGGGACAATTAAGGATTTTCCCTAATTCTTTCAAAGACTCAGGTTGGATGGTTCTGATATTCAATGGCTGTACAGGAGGCTTGTTCCAAACAGAAAGAATTACTTAGTTAAATGGAAATGCTTCTCATAAGTGGATCATGTGCATCACTGGACTCTTGTGTTCAGAATATAATGACTACTTATTGTCTTTGAAACACTCAGGATTTTATTTAGTTTTGTTAGAGTTTCATCTAGTTGCTCTATCAGCATATCTCGCTGCTAGAGCAGGTCATTGATTTTCTCTGACCCAGTGTTGTATCTAATTTATTTAATGGCCTGATTCATCATTTCCATCATTTAAGAGCTTTCTATCTGAGACTTGAATATAGGATTGCATCTTTTCTGAACGCATGTCCATAATGTCATATCATTTTTCTGTTAAGACATGTTTTGATAGCATCACATCAGCTCTCACAGTGAACTGAAATACAGGCTGTGAAGGCTGCCTCTAATTGCTGTGTTTCATAAGAACAGGTTTCGGGACAGAATCCTTTCAGCTGGATCAGAATGTTTGCCAAATGGGTTTTAGAATTCCATATGAACAGCATATGCTTACAACATTTTTTCCTAACCTCATAGACTTTCTTATAGAGGTAACGCCACACAACTAGGATGTTTCTAGGGCTATACGTTTTTATTTATCAGGAAACATTCTCTAAATTGCTTAGATAGACTTGTTACAAAAGTCACATATATAGGGCCAACTCTGTCATATCAGAGAACTCTATATGGAGTGGTGGATTGTGTTTAAGATTTCCTGTGCATTAAACAGGGCACATTCAATCAACATCTGTAGCTTGTTTCAGGGAGTCACCTGTTTCTGAGATTTGTTAGAACAGCTACTATGAATTTGGTTCATTATTTATCAATTCCTTAGCTGCGCTGTCCAGTTTCCTAGATAGATGCTCTGTTGGGAGAGGTGTCTCAGTAATTTAGATAAGACTCCTGTTTCCTGAGGGTAACTGCTAGTCAGTCACCTATAGTGGGATCCATGTGACATGCTAAAACAGGGTGCTATCTTATGTTCCAATAAATTGGAGTTCTTCAAAATGCCTTTGTTGTCACCATGGAACCATGGTCTGCTCTGCTTTCCAATTGGGCTTGGAATCCTTACATGGATATTCAATCATTAGTGAAGGAAGTAATGGTGGTTGCTGCTGCTCCACCCTTATACCCTTGCTGTAGGGGGCATGAGGGCATCCAAGGCACATATGCAGCCGCGACGTGATTACTGCTGGCCTAAAGGATTCCAAATTCGCATTACTGTAAGGTAAGTAGTAATGTCTTTGTCGCATCAGAATGACACCACTTTATTTTTTGCTCTTACCCAAACCGTCTGAGCTGGCCACTTTCAGCCACTTAGAACGCGTGGTGCTGGGGAACTGGCGGGGGGAATCACGCGGGGGGGATCCTGGGAGGGGCAAAGCAGTGGGGGCTGGGGAACCTGGCGGGCTCATGCGGGGGGTATCCTGTGGGAAAGGGCTGGGAACCTGGCGCGGGCTCACGCGGGTGGGGTATCCCCTCATGGGAAGGGGTGGGGGCTGGGGAACCTGGCGGGGGCTCACGCGGGGGGGATCCTGGTAGGGCGGGGCCCGAGGAGCTTGGGGGCCTGAGGGACGCAGGGTGCAAAGGGAGACGGGGGGGGATGGCCCCGGGGGGGGCGGGCTGGTTTGAGGGGGTCCAGGCCCCGCCCCCCCAGCGCTCACCACTCCTGGCAGAAGCGGATCCCCACGAAGCCCGGCTCGTACGTCCCATCCGCCTCCATAGCAACCGCGCCAGACCCGGGCCGCGCACTGCGCAGGCTCAGAAGCACTTCCGCCTAGGCCGGGCGGCGTTCGCGCAGGCGCGCCTCGGCCGCTCCGCTACGGGCCGCAAGCAGGGACAAGAGAGGCCCGAAAGCGGCGGCTGCCAGAGCGCAGGGCTCCTGCATGTGGCCGGCAGGGTGGGGGAGGGGAACGTATGACCTTCCCCCGGCCATATTGCGCCACTCCGTGCCCGTGCCAGGTAGTGACGTCATCCTCTGCTCAGGCTGCCTTGTGATGTCATCGCCGAGGCGATGATGCTATGACGTCTGTGTGGCCATGGTGTCTTGAGACGCCACTGTGATGTCATGGCCCGGTGACACAACACTGTGATGTCATGGCCCGGTGACACAACACCGCCCTGTCGTGATGTCGGCACTTGGTGATGCGATACCAAACTCCGTTGTGACATCATCGGTGCCATGTTTTCCCCCGCAGTGGTGGGATTTGGGGCTGGGGCTGGAGCCACCGGCCTCTAGCATAGCTGAGCCCTCCGATTGCCTGTCCACCTGCCGGCCCGCTTCCTGCAGCAGAAGAACCGGTAGCGCTGCGGCTGTCTGAGCTCTCTGCCCTTCCCTTCAGCCACCTACCCAAAGCCATTCTCACCAGGATGGAGGAGGGAACTGCCTTCTCCCCCTCCTTTCCTATGAGCAACAGGGATAATAGGGTGATTCTGTCCTTATCACCTGCCTGGGAAGAGGCAGATAGAGTTGCAAAGCTGGGCATTTTTATTGCTATTGGGTGCATTATGGTAGTAGCTGGGCACCCCAGTCATGGACTAGGCCAGGGGTTCTCAAACTGGGGGTCGGGACCCCTCAGGGGGTCGTGAGGTTATTACATAGGGGGTTGCGAGTTGTCAACCTCCACCCCAAACCCTGCTTTGCCCCCAACTTTTATAATGGTGTTAAATATATTTAAAAGTGTTTTTAACTTATAAGGGGGGGGTCACACTCAGAGGCTTGCTGTGCGAAAGGGGTCCCCAGTACAAAAGTTTGAGAGCCAGTGGACTAGGCCCACCTTATTGGGATTCCCTCTGTCGGGGATCTCTCTTATCCCAGACAGCTCAGGTTTCGTTGTCCAACCACAAAGAGACAGGCAATGACCAGCAAGAATCCCACTATCAAGTTCTTTATTGTAGCATGCCATACAACAGAGAACTGCCCATCTCACTCCATACAGAACCAGCCCCTCCTTCACAAATTCAAACTGCTTTTTATTAGCTATTCCGTCGCATCATCACTTACGTCACGTCATCACTGTACCTTCCCAGCATCTGTTCCCAGCATACAAAACAAAGAACAACTGTTACTTCTTGATAACTTCATGCTTAGTACAAAAAAGAATGCATGTTACTTTAAAAAGTGTCTGTAAGCATTTTCCCCAGACTCTGCAAGCACTGTCTTAGCTAGCAGGGTCATACAGTCAGCAACCAGGCAAGCGCCTGGCTGTTTCAACTACTATATTTTTTCTTCAATAGGCCTTGCTGTGTTATTGCTAAGCAAAACAGGCCATCAAGGCAAACTCATCACCTCCGAGACCCCTTTCCACTCAGCTTCCCAAGAACTCAGTTCGACTCCAGCCTCCGTCACTCAGGTGTCTTTGGTTGGCATATCGCAGCGCTACGCTGAGTTGATCAGATTCAAACGCGGAGGAGATGGCTGCAGGGTACCTCACAGAAACCTTCTCCCTTTGTGTACATCACATATCTCATTGCGTTTATCATTCGTTGCATCACACGTATTTGGACTGACCTGGTTACTTTGCAGGAACCAATCCCTGTGCAGCACGCGCTGTCCATGCTCTGCCCAGGCTTTTACTTCCTCTTTACCTCATCTCTACATTCCTAACGTCCCAGGCCAGTTAGTTAATAGGAAATAGCTCCCTGCAAGTTCTCCTTTTTATCTTAGTTGTCTCTATCTTAGCCTGCTGACCTAGTTACTTACCTTATTGAGCACAAACAGTCTGTTTTCAACTGGTGATTTATCTACATCCCAAATTATATCGTCTGAAAAATGAGGCCTCCCTCCAGGTGTTAATTACTCCTGTCAGGCCCGGCCTCAGCTATACTTGTTCCCAGTGGTGTACATTCGTCACGGAGTCCCCGGGTGATGTGCTAGAACTGCTCCCTACGAAGCCAGGCAGGACTCTGGTGAAGTCTCCTCTCTGTGAGCAGACGGTCTCCAAGGCCAGAAGCTCACACAGCTTCCACCTTCCTGGGTCTGACCTTGGAGCATTCAGCATCCTCTGCCCCTCCGTGTGCTTCTCACAGCGAGTCCGCCCCGGCAGGGTCCTTGGGAAGCCACAGGGTCCTGCACCCCCACTTTGCAGTCAGACTTGACACTCAGCCAGCCAGTAAAACAGAGGTTTATTAGATGACAGGAACACAATCTAAAACAGAGCTTGTAGGTACAGAGAACAGGACCTCTCAGCTGGGTCCATTATGGGGGGCAGTGAGCCAGACACCCACGTCTGCACTTCACTCCATGTCCCCAGCTAGCTCCAAACTGAAACCCCCTCCCACCCAGGTTCTGTAATTCTATCAATGTACTGCTTGTGTCACTTGTGTTTTCATATGAAGCTTAACTTCTCCCTTCTGCAAGTCCCCTCACAATGGAGGACTTAGGTTCCCCAGGGCTGGGTTCCTCCAGCCTCCCCCCCCCCACACACACAAACTCACACACATCTCTGGACTCACTGGGCTGGAGGAAGCAGCACTTTCAAGCTGTCTGTCCTTATATGCCCCTGGGCTCCATGGACTGGGTCAAGCAGCACTTTCAAGCTGTTACCCTTATGCGTCCCAGACATAGGCGCCGACTTCCACAGCCCCGGAAAAAAATTGGTGGGTGCTTAGCACCCACTGGCAGTTCCCCGCCTCACCCCCTCCGCTCTAGCTTACCTCTGCCTCCAACTCCTCCGTGAGCGTGCTGCCGCATCGTCCTTCTCCCCCCTCTCTCCCTCCCAGCAGTTGCGCCGCAAAACAGCTGATTTGCGGGGCAGGGAGGGAGGGGGGAGGAGGTGGAATGCAGCACGCTGTGGTAAGAGGCGGGGCTGGAGTGGGGATTTGGGGAAGGGATCCAATAAGACCAGGGAGGGGGCAGAGTTAGAGTGGAGACTTTGGGGATGGGCTAGGAATTGGGGTGGGGCCAGGGGCGGGGAAAGAGTCGAGTCTGGGCAGAGAAAGGGGCGGAGGGGCACAGGCACCCACCGGCACCCAAGAAAGTTGGCGCCTATTGTCCCAGATTCAGCGTGTCCCTATCCCCACTCTCAAATCACAATTGTACTGGCAATAACCTACTTGATGAGCAAAGCCCCACAGGATTCTGGACGCTGCAGGAATCTTTAGCTCAGGTAAAAGCAGAATTGCTGTAGAGTGAATGGGGGAAGCTAAAAACACAAAAGAGTAAAGTTCAGCCAGAGAGAGAGAAGCAACCAGCTTAACTATAAAAGTTATTTATATAATACTAGTGATCACTACACAAGGAGCCTAAACCAACATAACCTACATTACTACAGGTTAATACCTAAGGTAGAAAGGAAAACAGAGAGAGAGAAAGAGGGGGGATCTCACCCATTCCATGAGGCTTGAACTGGTCGGGGGTCCCAGGTGATGGTGGTAGCCCTTAGTTTCTCGCATCTGTATTTAGGCACCTAAACAAATGGCCCAGGACTTCAAAGTGAGTGGGAGCAGAGCCCTGTGGCAAGGTAATTCGGTCTCCTTGGAGAATAAATAATAGAACCAAGCTCTTCTCTGGAAGGACTCCCCTGTCTCCCAGGGGTTGAGATGATAAAATACATTGCAGACCGTGAGCGGCCAGCAAAGTACCTAAAATAGATCAATAAAGGATGGGTGGGTGGGTATAGGGATAGATAGATAGATGGGGGGTGGTTGGGGGCAGATAGATTCAATTAGATAACTTGACAGGTGGGTGGCTGTGTATGGAGATAGATGATGGGTGGGTGGGTATGAGGCTAGATAGACAGAAAATGGATTGGGTGGGTTTGGGGATAGACAGATGATGGGTGGGTGGGTATGGGGATAGATGGGTGGGTATGAGGATAGATTAGATAGATGATGGGTGGGTGGGTATTGGGATAGATGGGCGGGTATGAGGATAGATAGATGATAGGTGGGTGGGTGGATGTGTATGGGGATAGATGATAGGTGGGTATGCGGATAGATTAGATGGATGTTTGGTGGGTGAGTATGGGGATAGGTAGGTGGGTATGAGGATAGATAGATTAGATAGATGATGGGTGGGTAGGCATGGGGATAGATGGGTGAGTATGAGGCTAGATAGATGATGGGTGGGTGGGTATGAAGGCTAGATAGATAGAAAATGGATTGAGTGGGTTCGGGGATAGATAGATGATGGGTGGGTGGGTATGGGAATAGATGGGCGGGTATGAGGATAGATAGATTAGATAGATGATGGGTGGGTAGGTATGGGGATAGATGGGTGAGTATGAGGCTAGATAGATAGAAAATGGATTGGGTGGGTTCGGGGATAGATAGATGATGGGTGAGTGGGTATGGGGATAGATGGGCGGGTATGAGGATAGATAGGTTAGATAGATGATGGGTGGGTAGGTATGGGGATAGATGGGTGAGTATGAGGCTAGATAGATAGAAAATGGATTGGGTGGGTTCGGGGATAGATAGATGATGGGTGGGAGGGTGGCTATGAAGCTCTATAGATGATGGATGGGTGGGTGGATGTGTTCGGGTTAGATGGTAGGTGGGTATGAGGATAGATTGATAGTAAACTGGTTGGCTGGGTTTGAGGATAGATGATGAACGGGGGGATATGGAGATAGATGGGTGGGTGGGTATGAGGATATGACGTTCCGCAGTTGTTATCCCGTAGGTCACTCGAACCCTCGATTCTGGGAGCCAGCCTTACCCTGCTCTGCTGTGAGAACCCCACCTCCCAACTGTTCACGCACAGCCTCGGCCATGTAAGCTGCTCCCAGTTATCTGAGTAAGCACTTTTCGCCAGCTGCTGCTTGGATTTTGCAACCGAATGACACTAGCCGATATCTTCGGTCCCAGACACAACCCTAAGAACCTCCATCTTGCAATGTCCAGTTATGCCCTCTGGACGCTGCAAGTTTATATGAGTTTGTCAAATTTAACAAACAAATTGATATGCACCAGGGTTGTTGTCCCCAGGGGAGTCTCTGACACGCTTCAGATCAAATGCAGTGCTTCAGGTAGAATAAACAAACAGATTTATTCATTACAAAAGATAGATTTTAGGAGATTCTAAGTCAAAACACAACAAGTCAGATGTGGTCAAATGGAATAAAAGCAAAAACACCTTGTAGTGGGATGGCTGCCCCACTCCTGGGTAAATAGGGCTGTGGCTGGGGGACTGGCCTAGCAGCCTCAGCTGTGGTCACACCCCAATCAGGGCCCAGCTGGCCCTTATAAGAAGGCAGTGGGCCAGGTGCAAGAGTGGACCTGGCTGCCTGAGTGCTAAAGGGTACTGGAGTGGAGCAGGGCTGGGGAAAGACCCAAGGAGCTGGGGTGCTCCGGGCCAGCAACTTCCCAGGCTGCAGGGCCTTGTACAAGGCCCCTGGAGGTACTGGGTTGCAGGGAAAGGCAGCAGGTAAAAAACTCTCTTGCCTATGATGACTGGCTTATACAGACTGCAGTTGGCTCCAGTGAAAGGGGGCTAGATGATGACTGGCAGTAGCCCATAGGCTGAGGCAAGGTGGGGATAGAGGGTGGGGGTTCCCTGGGGAGGGGAGACCCAGATCTGTGGGGTATTGCCTGGAGGGGCAGCACCCCAGGTGAAAGGGCACCAGGGTCTGGGAGGGACACAGGGGCCAGCGACGGCGAGACACTGGCAGAGGGCACACCGGAGCTGGTAAGAAGAGCTAATTCCTGGATGACTGGCAGGAGGCGCCACAGGGGTGAGTTGCTGCACCGTCACACACATTCTAGGCTGATTTTAACACTTTCAGTGCCCTTACAAACTTAGATGCTTTTCACTACAGCCTGGCTGGGTGCTCTTCAGCCAGGCTCTCCCCTTTGATCAGCGCTTCAGTCAGTTGGTGGTGGTGTCCGTAGATGGAGGTGGAAGAGAGAGGAAGAGCATGATAAAATGGAGAGACATTTGCCATGTCCTTTCCTCCCTCTTGGCTTTGCTCCCAACCCCTTCAGGGTCAGAGCATTACCTCGTTGCAGTCCCAAACTGACCAAGGGAAGGGGGGTGACTCACTGGAGAGTCCAGCAGATCCTTTGTTGCTGCCTAGGCCAGCGTCCTTTGTTCCTGTGAGTCTGGGCTGGGTTTGTCCCATCCATGCCCTAATGAGGTGTGAACTGTCCCTCTGTTCCTAGAGAGTTTTGCCTGCGCTTGTTTTAAGCCACGAGGACACATTTTCAGCCTCATAACGATATACATGAAATTACAACCTATAACATCACTGTAACAACAATGCTCAGTGCACCATGAGCCTTCTGAAGGTACCCAACATGACAAACTTTGTATTGGATACCACACATTCATAAAGATGAACATGGGGGTGGAGGTTGTTCCTGTGAGATACAGAGTGTCACAGAGGATAGATAGATTACATAGAAGATGGGTGGGTGATTATGGGGATAAATTGGCGGGTGGGTATGAGGATAGATAGATAGATGATGTGGGGGCGTATGGGGGTAGATTATTAATGGCTAGAAAGCTACTGCAGAAGGATGGAGAGATGGATGGATAGAGACAGTGTGGAAGGATGGGTAGACAGTAATATGTGCACCATAGGTTGAGTACTGGACTTCACGTAAGGCCAGGCCCACATATTTAGGGGGCCTGAATATTGGAGCTGGTTGGGGAATTTTCTGTTTTGTTTTTTTTTCAACAGGAAAATGCAGTATGAAGAAAATCAAGATTTCTTGTGGGAAAATTCATAGAGTCCTGCAGAACCAGGGGGTCCTCTATCTTACTCCAGGGTCCAAGCGTGTCCCATACTGAGCGTGTGTGTGTGGGGGCACTTAATGTTACATTCCCGCCTCTCTTGTTCCTGCCCTAAGTGCAAGAGCAGAGGAACAGAGAGATACCAGGAGTGGGACGGGAGAGTTTTGCAAATGGAAGCATTGCTTCCTGGTTAACCAAACCTCTTCAGGGCGGCTTCCTGCTCAGAGCAGGGTCAGCAGCAGTGCAAGCTTCCCACCATGGCCCCCCTGGGAGACTGCCCCTGTCCTGCGGGGGAGTGGCGCTAGAGGGTACATTTATTCACCATGCAGTGGAGGGGCTCAGTAGGGGGTGCTCTCCACTCGCAGCCAGTGCTGGCCCCGGTGCTATGCTAGGGGGTACGATGTTTCAGGGACGGAGGCGCTCTCCCCTTGCAGTACATGCTGACCCCAATACCCCAGTGCAGTGCCATGGGGCACTGTGTTGCAGGGAGCGGGGCTGGGGGCACTCTCTCCTTGGAGTCAGTGCTGACCCCAATGCTTCAAGGTGGTGATCCTTTCCCTCTCGCCCCATAACCACCCCCACCACTCTGCCCCTTGGCAGCTGTGGGCAGGGACCCACGGGGAAGAAGCAGCCTGGTTAGAGGAAGCAGAGCCCAAAACAAGAGGGTTGACACCAGGGCCGGCTCAAGCTTTTTTGCCGCACCAAGCAGAGAAGCAGAAAAAAAAAAAAGATAAAGCCACGATCGGCGGCACTTTGGCAGCAGCTCAACTGCACCGTTTCATTCTTCAGCGGCAATTCGGCAACCGGTTCTTCGCTCTGAAGACCCGGACATGCCACACCTTTCCATTGGCCACCCCAAGCACCTGCTTCCTTCACTAGTGCCTGGAGCTGCCCTGGCTGGCACTGGGGAGGGGAGTCCCAGAAACAGAGTCCTGCCTCAGTGTTACCGGGAAGTGGCATAGGAGAGAAGGGAAGCTGGGAGCACTCAGGGTGAATGGCCTAGAGAGTGGAGCCCTGGGACAGTCCTGTTTTCTAGCAGGCACAAGCAGCTGAGGCGGTTTTCTCATGACTGTACAGCAGCCTCTGCCCTTCAGGAACTGGAGTGAGACCAGGGTTGTACACTGCAAACCAGAACACTCTTTATTCGTTACATTACAAGATGGCTTCAAAGACTCTGAGCGTGCGCACCCCTGTCTATCTGCAGCTGGTGATTAAGTACGACTAAATGCTGCCCTACACGGGGACATGCAGGAAAATAAATTTGAATGAACTAAAGGTGTGAATTAGAAGCGGATTTGTTAAACCGCTTCAGTTCCTGTGTGGATGCTGTTATTCATCATTCAAATGGCCTTCATTTGATTTAGTTTAATTCACCATTCAGCTAAACAGAATTAAGGCCACTTTAATTCTGCAAAAACAGCCTCCACATAGGGATTAACCAGGATTTAAATAATCCGCTTCCAATTTACCCCTTTTGTTGATCTGGATTAGTTTTCCTAGATATCCCAGTGTAAACAAACCTAATTTCAAAGACACAGTAGCACCATAGGCAACACCTCCCTTTCTTAATAAATCCCGTCTCACACAAACAACACCCCGCACCCAGGGCCTGAGCAGAGTATCTGCTGGTTGCTCCGTAAGTCAGAGGTTGATAATGCTTACAAGGGAGAGCTCATTCTGTATCATTGACTCAATCTGCTTCTGCCCATCATCGCTTACATAAAATTGCCTTCCAAGTCTCGGTATCGTGTTGGCACATGTCCCTGACTTCCATTCTCAGTTTACTTTCTGTGACACAACCTGGCACCTAAGAAGAAGTTGGTGTTGGTTCTGCTTGGCTGCCATGTGTGGGTGCCTCTCTATGCGCAAGAGCCCCTAAGCACTTGGCAGTAGCTGGCCCAGAGACGATTTGTGGCTTGTGAGGTTCAGCAAATGGGGCTCCCTTCCCGGCTGTCCTTTAGTGAGAACGCTTTGTCCCTGAGCATGCCTGGATGGGCTATTGTATGGAGATATACCCATCTCACAGAGCTGGAAGGGACCTTGAAAGGTCATCGAGTCCACTCCAGTCCCCTGCCTTCACAGCAGGACCAAGTACCGTCCCTGCCCCTCAAGGACTGAGCTCACAACCCTTTAACAGGCCAATGCTCAAACCACCAAGCTCTCCCTCCCCCCAAAAAAGAGGAAAAAAAAATGTCACCACCAACTGCGCCTCCCCACCAGCCGTGCCTCTCCGCTAGCCATCCTGCTAGCCCCTCACCAACTTGTCTTCAGGTCCCCCGCCACTTAACACAGCTCTGTGATTTCAGCTGTTAGTAGCAGGGGAAGCCTCGGTTCTGGCACACTCAGAACCACTAGCCCAGAGTAGGTCTAATGCTTAGCCCTAGGAATCAGTGATTTCAGCTCTGCAGCACCTAACAAGACTCCTAACTGAGTCAAAATTTGTTCTATCATTACACCATGGAGAGAGGAGGGGTCCAAGTGGTGTTGGGGCCCTCAGACAGGACTCTTGCTACCAGGTACACATACCTGTCCCCAGCCTCTCTCCCCACGCTCGCACTGAAGGGGTTAATGTAGTTTACACTGGAGAAGAACCTTGATGAGGGGAAGTTCACCTGTGTAGGGGCAGGAGGGGTTTCTGGGAAACCAGGGAGCTGGTAGCAGGAAAAGAGGTATTGCTGCTCCCCCTGGGATAAGGGGTTTGGGACTGAAGAGGAAGGATGGAAAAGGCAAGCCTGGGACAGACAAGGTAGGAAGTTGTCCTGGGGAGAGACAAGAAGGTTTAGGGTAGCACAGACCATGGCTGCAGGAGTTTGGGGCCCTGGACTGGAAGCCAGAGTACAGGGTGGGCCTGGGTTCCCCTATTCCTGAATGAATGGCACAGGTGGGCAGTGATCTCAAGACTGGCCAGGAGGACTATTAGTCACAATGACTGAGGGGGTGACTCAACTGCCTCGGACACTGAGGAGGACTTTGTTAGCACCCCAGATGACGCTTGTGACTTGGCCGGGAAGCTAAGCCATCAAGACAGGGTGCTGCAGGAGCAAGAGAGGGGGCCACAGAGCGAGACGACGAACCAAGAAATGGCCAGAAGAGGGTGTGGGGCTGAAAGAGCTAATCCCCAGAGCAGCCAGCAGGAGGCGCCCCTAGCTGTGAGTAGCAAACCCTGTGACAATGCCGTTTCTCAGTATTTCCAGACTCTCCA
The DNA here is from genome assembly GCF_003597395.2 of Chelonoidis abingdonii. Taxonomy (NCBI): domain Eukaryota; kingdom Metazoa; phylum Chordata; order Testudines; family Testudinidae; genus Chelonoidis; species Chelonoidis abingdonii. The sequence continues at coordinate 4,578,121 of NC_133779.1, forward strand.
TTTCTTGCGCGGTGCCTCAGCTCGAGAACGCTTCTCGGCATGAGATCGGAACAGGTATTGTCCAAACACAGTGGCTTTCTCGAGGTTACAGTCCTCCCTAAGCAGTAACACCACAACCAAAGTGGGAGCATTTTCAGGTGGCAGCTGTCAGACCATGTTATATAAACCTCCAGAACCACCTCCTCCCACTATGCGCACTAAAATGGCTACTTTTATATCCTTTTTTAAAAATCTGTTCTTGCAGCTTTCATATAGATGTGGAAGCTTTGTCCCCATTGTCTCCGGTCCTCAGCAAGATTATCAGGGAAGGATAAAGGCGAAGCAGGAGTGGCTTGCAACCCTCCCTCTTCTGGTTTTTTAATGCTTTTAACTTGTTTACTTTTGTATCCTCACTGAAGTGCAGTGCTCAGGTTCCAGCTGACCGGTGGATTACAGTTTCTTGTCTGGGTTTAGCAGTTTGCACCGTTTACTGATCTACTGGGCCCCTGACAAAAACAGCCACTCCTTGCTTCATGCAGAACATGCTTTCCACCATGAGATTAGAAAGATGCATAATGGGTGGGTGGCTATGGAGGGAGATAGATAATTGGATGGATGGATGGCTAGAAAGCCAAGAGTATCTTCCTTGTGAGTACACTGCAGGCTCTTCGCTTCAAGAACCAGAGTGAGACTAGTTTAAACCAGGACTCTCTTTAAGGGCCATGATGGCTCCTACTGACTGGAAGCAATGAGCAGGCAGGCTTGCAGTGGTGTCCGCATCATGGGATGTCCTCTAGTAACTATGCATGATATACTACAGAAATGGACTCTTGGGAAGGTGAGCTGGAATGGATTTCCTGAGTGGAAAATTGCTCTGATGAGCCTACTGTACTTTGAGATTTTAGGGAGAACGGTTTTACCATAAGGTTTCTGAGGACTATTGTATATGTCCAGGAATAAATTCTGCTCCCAGTGTGCCAGCCTTCTCACATGCTCATCGTACAAGGACCGGGAGACCCTCAGTGAGAGTGAAAGCAATGCTAAAAGGAAGCGCTCCCTTTTCTCCATTAATACATCATTAGCCTGTGGAACTCAATGCCACGTGATGTTCTCGAGGAAAAAAGTTTAGGAATATTTGGCTAATGTTTGCCTCCAACCTCAGCCCTCTTGCTTCAGGGTGAAAACCAGTCTCTTTTCCCTGCTGAGACAAGGTGGGGGAGATAATATCTTTTATTGGCCCAACTTCTGTGGGTGAGAGAGACCAGCTTTTGAGTTTACACAGAGCTCTTCTTTCCCCGCCAAACAGATTATTGCACCGTTGCTGACGGTGGGAAGTTGTTCCTGGAATTTTGCTCTCGAGCAAGTGAGACTAGCTGCTCTCAGAGACAGGATACGGGTATTGCTGGGCCTGTGATCTCACCTGGCAGAGCAATTTTTTGTATAAGTGCCATAGAGCCAAAGATACAGGCAAGTTGTTTCACTTCTCTGGGGTTTGTCTACAGAGGGATGTTATTCTGGCTTGGGGTAGGTGGTGAATTCAATGAAATACTCATTGTATTCACCCACTGTATAACCCAATGGTTAGGGCACCTACTTTGGAGGGGGGAGATTTGGGTACAAGCCACTGCTCTGAATCAAGCCATGCAGGGATTTGAACCCGGAGCCCACCTGTCTCCAGCGGGTGAGGTGAGAGCTGTGAACACCAGGCAATGGCAGCTGGCTGGTTTGGAGAAGGAATTTCATCATGGAGCTGAGAAAGCTCAGCCCAAGTTGCCCCTCTTGTGGGAAAAGCTTTGGGTTTGACGGCTCAGGACTTTCTGCAGGAAAAACTGTTCCGTCCAATGCCTCCCGACCAGCCGTCCTTGCCACAGCAAAAGCCTGTTTCCCAGGAGCTGTTCCAGTCAATTTTCCTGCGTGGACGAGCCTGTGGTTGTGTCCTTTTCCTCTGGCACATCGGTGCGGCTCCTGGCACCCAGTGGGACTGTGGTGCCGGGTCACTGGAAGCCACATCTTCGCGGTGGCTCTGCCAGCCTCTTTCCCAAGAAGAAACCCCCAAGAGCCTGACTTTGATGGACCCCCTCAAAGGCTCTGGAAAGGACGCCCAGGCCGGTCACATCAGGCCGTCGGTGACCGTGCAAGGGAACGTCTGCACAGCCTGCGGCAGCGCGTCTCGGGGCCCAGGTTTGCAGACTCAGGCTCCCGCTCAAAAGAGCTGGGTGTAGACGCCCCCTTAGTGGCCGGAGCCATTAATTTGGCCCCGGGCCCAAAACCTGGAACTTACAGACCAACTCCACCCCAGGGAGTTCTGATGCCCAGCCAAACAGGTCTGGCAGGTGCTTTGGGGAAGGGCAGGCAGGAAGGCATTTCAGCTCAGCCGGGTGTCTGTGGTGCGGTGCCTCTGGAAAAGCCAGTTGAAAGGATACAGCACACTCACCCAGGGGACGCTGCCCTGGCCGGGAGTCCTGGTTCCTTCGCCACTGTGGGAACGGGGCCGGTTCCAGTGGAGAGGACGCAGCATGGGGAACCAGGTCACCAGGGATGACTTTGAGTGGGTCTATACGGATCAGCCTCATACAGAGAGAAGGAAGGAGATCTTGGGTGAGTCTGGGTTGGGTTGGTACCACCATGGCTCCTGTCTGAAAGTGGGATGGTACTGAGGGAGGTGGATCAGAACCAGAAGCGAGCAGGAGGGGGAAGAGGGTCAGAACCAGAACTAGGGACAGGGAGGAGGTGGAGGCCAGAACCAGAGACAGGGAGGTCAGAGGGACAGGGGGAGGGATGGGTTGGGAACAAGGAGATCCAGAGAGAGGTGAATCAGAACCTGGGGGGATGAGGGCTTACTAGGGAGGGAGAAGGTGGGTCAGAACCAGGGTTGGGGGAAGATGGGTAAGAACTGGGGTGGGAACTGGAGCAACCAGAGAGGGAGGAGGTGAGTCAGAACCAGCGGAGGAAGGAGGTGGGTCAGAACCAGCTGGTGTTGAATGTAGAAAGTTGTAAGCAGCCCTCTTGATATTAGGCCAGGGCCACACTGAAGCTGGGCTGTGGTAGCCTTTCCAGTGTAGACAAGCCCTTCTACTGGGGTTTGTAGAGATTTGTACATCGATAATTAACTCATCACTGTGATATCTGTGGGGCAAATCGATTATGCTTAGGGTGACCATATTTCCCAAAGGGAAAAGGGGACACAGTGTAGGGGTAACCCGAGGTTCCCCCACCGAACGTGGGTCTGACCCAAGACACTCAGCTCATCTGAGCCCTGCCCCCTCCTCCCCGCATAGGTATGGCCTGAGCTGGTTGCCTGAGACCTGCCTGCACCCCTGCAGCTGGCGTCACTGCTCTGCCAAGCCCCTTCCCCCCGTGTGGTGCTGGCATCGCCGCTTGCCCTCTCATGTTTCTCTGCACCCTGCTGTTTTGACAAAAGTGGGCATTTGTCCTATCCCAAGCTTCATCAGTTGTCAAGAGCAAACAGGACAAATGCCCCATTGTGCCAAAAAAGTCAGGATGGCTGGGACAGGGCTTTAAAAAAGGACTGTCCTGGCCAAAACGGGCTGTGTGGTCACCCTAATTATGCAGGGATTAGTTTTTGCTTCAGCATGATTTTGGACCGGGAAACTCTGAGACTCTAAGAAGCATGGAGGTTGCTAAAGGAAATGTTACTCTGCTCCCCTCTCCTGGTGGTTCTCACAAACACACAGCTGCCTAAATTCACTGGGACTGTTGCGGAGCTTCTCCTGCTCCAAACCCCAGATCCCTACAACTTGAGCTTCTGGAGAATCCCCACCAGCACATAGCAGTATAGGCCCTATGACACGCAGTACCAATTTTCATCCCATCCAGCAGAGGGCAACAACCACATACACTAGTCTGAGTCTCATTTTCAGTCAACTCCGCTCCTGCCCTTGGGACAGGAATGGAAAAGATTCAGGTGAATTTAAGCCCTCTTTGTGCTCCCCCTATCCTGGGCCTTGCCTTTCCCCTGGTGTCATTTAGTGCAACCTCAGAGCTGCTGCTGGAATCCAAGCTCCACACCCTGTGGTCCCGGTGGGGGAAAGAATAACCAGCCCATAGTGTACTCTGGCCTCACCCTGAATCCACCCCCTATAGGCCCTGGAGGGGAAAGGGGACACAGAGAATAGCTACAGCACAGTGCATGCCCTGCCCCCCATCCACACTGATGCAATGAGCCATGTCCTTAGGCCAGCTCCATACTGGCAGGGCCGGCCCCCTGCATGGAGGGGATGCTTAAAGACTCGCAGAGCCGGCTCAACCCCCAAGCTCTACCCCAGCACAAAACACAGGCCCAGCGTGACAATCAGTGCCTTAGTTACCACAGTGATACAAAGCCTTGCGCTAGGGCGACAGAACTCCGCCCCGAATAGACTTGTTTGCAAAGCCAGGGGCAAACCCCTGCTCACCTAATGTCCTGTGAGATGTCAGGGTAGAACAGCACCAACGTTCAGGGGCTTGGTGGCTGTAGGGGACAAGATCAAAACAGCAGATGGACAGGGCCCTGCCAAATTCGCTGCCGTGAAAAACCCGTCACAGACCGTGAAATCTGGACTCCCCCGTGAAATGTGGCGTTTGTAGGTGGGGAGGGGTGTCCCAGTATTGCCACCCTTACTTCTGCGCTGCCTTCAGAGCTGGGCAGCCGGAGACCAGCTGCTGCTGGCTGGGCACCCAGTTCTGAAGGCAGCACCCTGCCACCAGCAGCAGGACAGATGTAAGGGTGGCAAGACCGTGACCCCCCCCCAATAACCTTGCAACCCTCCCTCCCCGCCACCTCCTTTTGGGTCAGGATCCCCACATTTAAAACCCTGTGAAATTTCAGATTTTTTTTTTTTTGAAAGGAGTTCTTGTGGGACCTTAGAGACTAACAAATTTGTTTGAGCATAAGCTACAGTCCACTTCATCGGATGCATAGAATGGAACATATAGTGAGGAGATATATATACACATACAGAGAACTTGGAAAGTTCACTACAGAAGTTTTTTTCTCTTAATTAATTAGCCTCTTAGAGTTGGTAGGACAACTCCCACCTTTTCATGGTCTCTGTATGTGTGTATATATATATATCAGGAGTCGGCAACCTTTCAGAAGTGCTGTGCCGAGTCTTCGTTTATTCACTCCAACTTAAGGTTTTGCGTGCCAGTCATACATTTTAACATTTTTAGAAGGTCTCTTTCTAGAAGTCTATAGTATAGAACTAAACTATTGTTGTATGTAAATTAAAAACCTTATTTACAACGTTTAAGAAGCTTAATTTAAAATTAAATTAAAATGCAGAGCCCCTCAGACCGGTGGCCAGGACCCGGGCAGTGTGAGGGCCACTGAAAATCAGCTCGCCTGCCACCTTCGGCACGTGTGCCATAGGTTGCCTACCCCTGATATATCTCCTCACTATATGTTCCATTCTGTGCATTCGATGAAGTGGGCTGTAGCCCACAAAAGCTTATGCTCAAATAAATTTGTTAGTCTCTAAGATGCCACAAGTACTCCTGTTTGTGGTTACAGACTCACACGGCTGCTACTCTGAAACCAGATTTTTAAAAAATCCTACGGCTGTGAAATTTACCAGACTGGATCTTGAATTTGGTAGGACCCTACTGATGGGGCTTGATTGTTTTTTTGGAGGGGCTTCATGAGTTGACATGCTCAGTTATCAGTCACATCGCTTGGGTCAAACTTTCCAAATGGCTCAGAGCCAGAGGTTCCCAAAGGCCCAGCTGACGGGGTGACAGTTTGCAGCCGGATTTCCTATAAAGTGTTAGGGATATCTTACGACAGCAGTTCCCAACGTGGTGCCCATGGGCGCCATGGCGCCCGCGGGGGCATCTAAATGTGCTCGTGTCCTGGCCGACAGTGGAGCATCCGCCAAAATGCCGCTGAATTTCTGCGGCATTTCAGCAGCGCCGCCTCTTGATGATGCCGCTTGCCGCTGACAGACGATGTCATCAAGAGGCATTGCCACTGAAATGCGCAGAAATTCGGCGGCATTTCTGTGGATGCTCCACTGCCGCACAGTCCTTTGTCTGGCACCCGCCAGACAAAAAGGTTGGGGACCACTGTCTTACGGGGTCGAGGGCAGCAAAAGCAGCTGGCAGATTTAAAGGGATTGCGTGTTTGTTGCTAAGAAACCATCAGCTGTAGAGTCTATCCTGATCAAGGAAACCCAAGGACTCGAGAAACTCCCCCGTGTTGCACCCTCTCTATGTTCGTCCCCCCAGGACAGAAGATTTGACGCAGATCAATGGTAATCAGGTTTGACAATGAGGTTACAATCGGCGCAGCCTCCTTTGCTGGGGCCAGTCAGACCAAAGGAATTTGAAATGTCAATTCCTTCCCTTTTTATCGTGGGAGGGTTCTTGGTTTGTGCTGTGGCCTTTGGCTCCATTTGGAGTCCTGTAGAAGGGACCGTTAGATGAAGCCCAGAGAGGTTAGGTTGAGTTCTGCCGCTCTGCAGGCACCAGGTGAAATCAATGTGAAACTTTGCAGAGGCATCATGCCCTGCAGCTTGTCTCAACATTTTCCTCCGGTGCAAAGTGGGGGGTAAAAGCTTCACGCTTGGGGGGGATTCTGGTGTTTTCCACGGACACGACCAGCCTTTACTCCAGTGCAGAGAGAGGCCAAATGTGCTGGTGGCGTCTTACGACCCACTTTGCACTATGATCCCCCGCGGCGAGGGGGGATCAGGGCCCTGGTCTGAGGCATCAGACGCGGCGTTGAACAACTGACTACTGTCAGCTATAAAAGGCACTTGGCACAGTGCTGCTGGCAGCTGTCACTTTGAGGCGTGCCTGGGTGATGCATTCAGAAAAGCCTTCTCGTGACTCATCTGGGTGACAAGTGTGTGTGATTTTTGTGTGTGTGATCGCCCAGTCGCTGGGGAAACTGAGGCAGGAAGCACAGGCGGCTCTCAATCTTCTTTTCAATAATGAGATCCAGGGATTAATTATTATTATTATTATCAGTCAGTCTCAGATTGCTTTACAAGGGGAGGCCAGTATCATGAGCCTTATTTTATAGATGGGGAAACTGAGGCAAAGGGACCAAGTGACTTGACCAGGCTCACCCAGCAGCAGAGGCCGAAGCAGACCCCAGCTCCCTTGAATCCTACTCCCAGGCACTATCCACTAGGCAACACTGCTTCCCTGAGATCCTACCCTCCTCGAACTCGCTCACTGCCTGGCATTTTGTCCAGCCCTCGGATCGCTTTTGCGGCTCAGATTGAACTCCGAAACCCAGCCCAGACAGCCTGCTGCATTGAGGGCCTGAGGCAAACCTCTGTGGGATTAGGCCAAGGTTGTGTATTGATGGCACTGGGTGTTGAAGCAGGACCCATTGTGGCTTTTCTGGCTCTCTGCGCAGGGCGTGGGTGTTTGCATTCATCAGGTGCCTTTGTGCCTTTTGTAACATGCAGGTGGGGTGGGTGCTGCTGGCACAAAGGTGGCTGCCCCTTGGCGCTAGGCGGCGGGCTCGCTCATGGCAACGGGGCTCTGCACGCGCACAGGCAGGCTCTGCCGGTTGCCCCGGGAGGTGCTGGACGTGACGCACAACAGATACACTGCAGCGCCGGGCCAGATCCCTCCAGGAAGCAGCCCCGTTGGGTCAGTGGCATTGCCTGCCTGCGCCAGGGAGGGAGGGGTTAGCCCCAGTGGGGGAGATGTTCCAATGGAGAATTCCCTGCTCCTCCAACCCCGCAGAGACCAGTGGAGACTTCCCCTGCCCTGCCCCACTGAGATGGGTGGAGACTTCCCCCGCCACATTGAGAAAAATGGAAACGACTGAGGACTGGCTGTCTAGTCCCAGAGGGCGGGATCTAGTCTGTGGCACTGATTTAAAAACACCTGTCTCTGGTATTTTGGTGCCTTGTTAATGCAAATGGATGAAGCTGGTTCAAAACCAGGCTGGCATCACTCCCCAGCTAGTGTCAATCAGGTGTTGTTCCTTCGAAGTCAGTGGGCCAGATCCCCAGACAAGTCAAATCCATCCCCTCCCTTGGGATTCAAATCCCTTTCAAAGTTCTGATCCAAACCCAGGGTCGGTGCTTCCATTAGGCGACCCTAGGCGGTCACCTAGGGCGTCAGGATTCGGGGGGTGGCATTTTGTGCACTCCCCACGGGGCACACGGGAGCTTCCGGTTCCGCTCCCGTCGTGCCGCTGAAGAAGGACCTTCTGCCGACGTGCCGTGGAAAACAGCGGCAGGCAATTGAGCAGCTCAATGACTGCCGCTGTCGCCTGCGGCATTTCGGCAGAGGGTCCATCTTCGGCGGCACGATGGGAGTGGAACCGAAAGCTCCCATGTGCCCCGTGGGGAGTGCACAAAATTCCGCCCCTCAAATTCTGCCTAGGGCGCCAGAAACTCTGGCACTGCTCCTGTCCAAACCCAAACTTCCCAAGCCTATAATGGGCTGAATCCAAACCTGCATCCTACATCGCTCCCTTGTGGGAGCGGAGAGCCAGGATTGGGTTTGGATATGAATAAAGGGGATTTTCTGGGGGTTTTGATGGGGTTGTGTAAAGCAACTGGCGGAAGGGATCTGCCGAAAACACAATTACAGCCAAATCCCATCTCTTCTGTCTGGTGTGGGATCACACAGAGCAAAGCAGCCCTCCGGGTCTGAGTTCAGCTCAGGTCCATCTTTGACATAGTTGCAGCTGCACTTCTTGGAGATCAGCTAGCATGCGGGAGGACATTGGTTAGAGCTGGTCGGGGAATTTTTTGACTGAACTTTTTTGCTGATTCATCAAAACCAAAATTTGCAGGGTCAAGTTCCTTGCTCTAGTGGCCAAGCTCAAGAGAGAGTTTAGATTCTGTAAAAGAGGGAAGATTCATAGATTTATGATTATTATTATTATTTTAAGGCCAGCACAGACTGTTAGAGGAGGATCTTGAATCCTGGGTTTCTCTATATCCCAAGTGAATATTCTAACCACGGGGCCAGCCCAGTGGGTCCGTGGCTGTCTCCCTTGTGTAGTTTCATAAGAAATTTTGAAAGCTCTTGGTCTGGTTTGGTTTTCCGATGTAGAATGCAAACACATTTCCAAGCCTCCCAATGTTTTGTGAAAAGGGGCTTGTTTTTTCCAGCCGGCCTTGCTACCGGTATAACAATAGCGGTTCACAAAATCAAACCACACACACACACACTCCCAACCAACATGTTTATATGGGCACAAAACGTGCCCGTAGACAGATGGCCTTGAAAATGTGACGTGAGCGTAACCTGCTGCAGGAGCAGCTGCTTGAGTTTGCAGAGAGCCTGGGACAATTGCTCTGCAGGGTGGGATCTGCCCAGCTCCACAGGAGTTCGCTCAGGCCCAGCAATGGCAGTCCTTTAATGTGGAGGGGATGAACAAGTCCACTTGCCCGTTAAAGCAGGTGGGAGAGGATCAGGTTAGCAGCTGGGAGCAACAGTTCATTCTGGCACCACCAGAGGGTGGGTTTATCACCACTTCCCCATCCCTGGGGTATTCCATGAGGACCCAGAGTTTTACATGCTTCGACTAAAGCAGAGCTCTTACCTGTCTGCTTCCGACTGGCTGTGCATAACCAGAGCCTCATGGTGTCCTCTGTGTCTGGGGAGCTCAGTGCTCAAAGGTGTGGCCTCTAAAGCCATAACCCCTGACTAAGAAGGAGCCAAGGCCAAGATAAATCTTAGATGCAGGAAACCAGGAAAGATTAATAGATTTTTGGGGCCACCTGGCCACCTTTAGGTCATCTAGTTTGACCTCCTGTATAACACACCTCTGTCTCAGTAAGGTACCATGATATTGGAGCACCTAACAGTCCCCCCATCATACATATGGGGAAACTGAGGCACGGACCCACAATGGCATTAAGACTCCCCATGCCCATTGATTTCAGTGCCTAAAAATTATTGGGGATCTTGGCCTAGGGGAGTTGCCCATGGAGTCTGTAGCAGTGGAGGGACTTGAACCACCGTCTTGCAGCTTCTGAAGATTGCCTCTTGGCTACTGATGCATTGAGCACAAAGGCTTCTGTAAGGTGGTACCGGCGTGCCATACCACCACTAGCAGGCTGGATCCCAGCCCTGCCCTTCCTGAGCTAACGTTTCCGCGTCTCCTCCACAGCCAAGTACCCTGAGATCAAGAAGCTGATGGGTCCAGATCCTCACCTGAAGTGGGTGGTGTCTCTGATGGTGCTGACCCAGCTGGTGGCCTGCTACTTGGTGAAGGACCTGCCTTGGAAGTGGGTCTTCTTCTGGGCTTATGCCTTCGGGGGCTGCCTCAATCATTCCATGACGTTGGCCATCCACGACATCTCCCACAATGTGGCCTTCGGCAACAAGAAGGCCAAGTGGAACCGCTTCTTTGGCATGTTCGCCAACCTACCCGTCGGAGTCCCCTATGCCACCTCCTTCAAGAAGTACCACGTCGACCACCACCGCTACCTGGCCGGGGACGGGCTCGACGTGGACGTCCCCACGGCCTTCGAGGGACGGTTCTTCCACTCGCCGCCCCGCAAGATCCTCTGGCTCTTTCTGCAGCCCCTCTTCTACGTCTTGCGGCCCCTCTACGTCAACCCCAAGCCCTTCACCGCCCTGGAGGTGATCAACTTCGCTGTGCAGCTGGCTTACGACCTCTTGATCTACTCCTTGTGGGGGCCCAAGCCTGTCTTCTACATGATCGCCGGCTCCACACTGGCCATGGGGATCCACCCCATCTCCGGACACTTCATCGCCGAGCACTACATGTATCTCAAGGGTTACGACACCTTTTCCTACTATGGGCCCTTAAACTGGCTGACCTTCAACGTGGGTTATCACATGGAGCACCACGATTTCCCCAGCATCCCGGGCAGCAAGCTGCCACTGGTAAGAACCTTCCCGCCCGCAAGCGTTGGGCGGGAAGGGGTAGAATCCCTGGGAAAGTGGGCGAAGCCTGGCGGGAAACCAAAAGACCCGCCCCCTTAAAATGGGGAGGGGCCACGGAGCCTGGAAATCAAGTGAATATGGGTGAGGTTGGGGTCGGTGCTTTAATTTGTAATGAAAGAGGCGCTAGGGCTTAAGCAATGTTTTTAACATTCACAATGGATGCGGCAAGCCTAGAGGTGCCAGGTATCAACCCGGGCACAAGTTAAGCGCTGGGTGGGTATAGGGGGGTCTGGATATTGATTGATATCCCCCAAGCCGGCACAGCCCAGATCCCAGTAGGGCGAGCTCGCCCCTCCGACTCCCAGCGTACCCAGGTAGGAAAGCAAACCTTGCTATCTGTGTGGGAACGGAGGCTCTTGGAAAGAGGGCCTGGGGCTGGGTTGGGGTAGAAAAGTTCTTGGTTTGGGGGGGTTGTGGGGGCTGTTGGTATAGGGGAGGGCTTCTGGGAATCAGGACCCCCGGGTTCTTTTTCCAGCTCTGCAAAGGGTGCAGGATCTAGTGAGTTAGAGGTGACTCCTGAGTAGGGTGACCAGATGTCCCAATTTTATAGGGACAGTCCCGATTTTTGGGTCTTTTTCTTACATACATTTCTATTACTCCCTACCCGCTGTCCCGATTTTTCACATTTGCTGTCTGATCACCCTACTCCTGAGTCCTCGTTCAGGGATGCTGTGTGGGCTAGTGGTTAGAGCAGGGAAGCCAGGCCTATTCCCAGCTCTGCGCTACCATGACACGTGTAAAGCGCATGGCTTCATCTCTAGGGCGCTTCCTCAGGCCTTGCATTGTGAGGGACTTTGCTTCTCCCCCACACTGTCGAATCCCTGCCCATGTTTTCTCCTCACTCCCTCTTGGGTCTGCTGGTGCTTGGCCCTCTGGTCAAGCCCTGGAATAATTTACTGCCCTTCTGGGGTGCTCAGCGTCCCAGCTGATGTGCACAAAAGGGCCTTCCCCCATCCTACTCGCCTCTGTGTTCCTCGCTCTGTTGCCCCCACAGAGTCCAACTGCTACATAACCTAGCCTTCCGCCCCTCTTGGGCTCCTCTTCGACCCCCATCCCCTCGTAGGACTTTGCTCAGGGCTCACCCACCCAGCCTCCTCCCCAGAGGGGAGCCCCCCTTATTTCTCCCTTCTCCGCTGAGTAGCTCACAAAATAGGTCACTGTCATTGCTCCCATTTTATAGCTGGGGAAACTGAGGCACCAAGAGGGGAAAGCCACTTGCCCAAGGTCACCGGTAGAGCTGGGAACAGAACCCAGGTCTCCTAAGTGCCAGGTGACTGCGCTACCCACTAGGAAACACTGCTGCTCACATAGCAGCCCCCTCCTTCCCCAGCTTGGCTGGCCTCAGTAAGGTGGATTCCACCCCTGTTGGTGCTGTTGGGAGGATTTAAGTGGTACCGTGTTGCCCTCCAGTGGGGAAGACATGCCACAGCACACTGGTGCTTTGCATCTTCAGAGGCTGCAGACTGCAATCGAGAGGGTCTCAAGCAAGGAGTGTGAGTGATCACCTTCCCTTTCTGTATGGATACAGGGGGGCCCGAGGGTTGGGCAGGGAATCCCGAAATTCCTAGGGGATGCCCTGAAACTTTTTTCCCACTGTACTATGTGATTGGCATGGAAAAGGCTGATATAACTTCCGCCCCCGCCCAGCCTTAAATCCTGCTATGTAAGAATGACGGTTTCAAGAGTCAGCCCTTGCAATCAGATATCGAAACCGACTTTCCTTCATGGGACAAATGGCTGTGAGATAAAGCAGGGCCAGATGGTTAAGTCAAGGAAGGGTGAGGCAGTGGTTAAGGCACTTGTCTGGCTCTCAGAAGACCTGGGTTCAATCTCTTGTGACCATGGCCGAGTATCTTATTTGCTCCGTACCTCCATTCCCTGAGTGTGAAATGGGGAAATCGGATGAGTGCAGGTTACAGCTGCTCCACTGAGGACCGGAGCTATTTCAGCCTCAAGTACAGATCCTTGGGTTTTTTAGCTCTGTCAATCCTCTGGTATGTCTGCCAAGGCAGAAGTGATGACAGTAGCACCTCACCTAAGGTAAATATATTATGGTAATTAGGGACAGATGAGTATGATCACACCTCTTGGCCCTAGCAGCTGGTCAAAAATGTGGGTCTTCCAGGTTTTTCCAAGTTGTAAGAGAAATCAATGATAAAGACAGGTACCTTTGAGGATGGCTTGTTTTATTTGCAAGGGATGTGAAATATTCTGTTTCCCTGAACCCAGCAGGAGCCAAGCAACAGCAGACAGGTTCCTTGCCCACAGCTCCAAGCCTCTTTCCAGACAGTATAGTGCCCAAAAGCTCTCTCTCTAGGCTTCTCTCCAGGCCACATGTTATGCTTGTCCAGGCTGTGTCTGGAGCATCTGTCTTTCTGCATGCATCTCTGCTTGGCGACCTCCCCCGTATTCAAGCAATATCCAATTAAACCCTCTTCCCCATAGAGTTCAAATTCATGCATGGCCTTGGATGTGCCTTTGTTTTGGGCAGAGATTGGCATTATTTCATAAAGGAGCCTAACTGCTTCTAATATCTCTTAAAAGAAGGGTGGTGGTTGCACCCAGCAGCTTTAAGATTTATAGGTTTAACCCAGCCATATGTGGTGTATTGTAAACTTACACTTAAATGTAAAGCTTGTGATTTTAAAGGGTTTTCCCATCTCTGCTTGCAAACTATGGGGTTCTGAAGGGAAGTGTGTGATCAGAGCAAGGCTGAGGTGACTTATGCCTCACTGTTTATAGGGAGCAGCCTGTTTTGACTCTCTCTGTTTTGGGTCTGGATTCTCAGAAATAAAGCCGTGTTAGAGTGCAATCTTCCAGCCAGAGTACTGATGTTTTTATCTAACTTCTCTGTGCATATGCCATGAGCGTGACACCACAGAATGCTGGGCTGTTGTGCATCTCCATCTAAAAGTCCCAAGGCAGAGATTTGTGTTCACTGTCCGACCCCCCTGTGTCTCTGCTTCCAGGTGAAGAAGATTGCTGCTGAGTACTACGACCATCTGCCCTACCACACCTCCTGGGTCTGCGTCCTCTGGGACTTCGTCTTCTGTGACTCACTGGGGCCCTTTGCCCGTGTGAAGAGGAAGTACAAAGTGGCCAAGGCGGAGTGAAACAAGAGAGTCACCCAACCGAGCTCCCGGCTCTCTAGCCTCTCAGGGGACCGGGGGAGGTTTGACATCGGGGAGTTATTTATACCTGTCGTCTAATACCAGATGTGTACGCGCTTCATTTAAGGGTCAAATATTCTCATAGACTCCATTGACCGAGACATGAGTCATTAGGCAGCCTCATCGGGCCACGGGAGCACACCTCCTACTAGTGTACAATTACCCACACTCCTCCCAGCAACCAACACAGGGGATGTGGCCAATGGTATTGAGGGATGGCTGAGAAGGGGGTGTGGCTAGGGTATCTCCTGGGATCCCCAGCTGCTGCTAACAGTCAGCGTAGATTAGAGCAGCCTTCAGGCTGCTCTGTGCCAAGGACTAGCTTAGCATCCAGATGACTTTCCTGCCACCTTCATTCCCCCACCCCGACTTCTTATCAAATAGGCCCCAGCCAATCTGGAGCATCGACTGGTACGTGTACATAGGTATTACTATGGGCCATCAAAGATACCTCAAATCTAGGCTGCAGCTTTATAGGCCTGATTCCAAGCTCCCTCAAAGAGGTGTGAATCTGGAGTGACCTCCACTGAAATCCGTGCCACTGAACAGGTGTAAATCACTCCACGGGAGTCAGTGGGGCTGATTCATGCCTCCCTCACCTTGCCCTAGCACTGATGTAAATAAAACGAGAATTGGGCCCCTTATAAAATGTGAACTACCCAGATCTGCAAGAAAGGACCATGCAGACATAATGCAAAGATACAGCAAAGATACTTAATTAGTCATGTTCCTTATATTAAAAGTAACTTGGGGAGAAGCTTCTTTTGGAGCTGTCCCTTTTTTAGCTCCTTTGATGGAAAAAAGAGACAGAAAAGATTTTTTTAACCCATTGGAATGTCAACTCTGGTTTGATTTCTGCTGGAGAGCTGCTTGGAGGTCTCTAAGGTGTCGCTTGAAACCACTCCTGGAAAGGAGAGGGAGAGGCTGGCAGTTTAACAAAGAGCGCTCACCTCCCACCTGTTTGTTGGGTGCTTGAGTTTGTTGGTGTCAGTGTGGCTCTGGCTCTGGATATTTGCAAACTTTTAGTCCATACAGGTCTTGCATTATCTCTGTGTGTTTGCCATGGTGGGATCATTTGCTTACAAATGACGGATGGCATTTTGAAAGTGTAAATTAAGTTGGAGTTGTCAGATCTTACTGTGAAAGGGCGGGAGGAAGGGAGATTTGATGTGGGAGCTGGGTTTTGTTAAAAATAATGTCTTATTTTATAGAGTCTTTCATCCTTAAGGATCCCAAGAACTTAGTGTTGAGGTGTAGCAGCTGTTTTGTAGCTGTAGACTTCAGAGCAGGGAGTAAAGAAGGTCCCACCTCCGGCTGAGATTGCTGGGCAAGTTTAGAGAGCTGAACAGAATGACCGGCGTGGGAACCTTGCCAGAGGCCTGAGCCTCTTGGGGGGAAGCACCCTGGCATTTTTAATGATCTCACATTAGTCAGGTCATTGAGTTGACATGGCGGCACAGCACCCCCTAGTGCCATGCTGGAGCATTGAGGTGAGCATGTATTGTGAGGGGAGAGCGCCCCGCTCTTGAGTCACCCACCCTGCAGCATCATCTCCGGTTGTGTATTTGTTCTCCCAGTCCTGACCTGTCAGCCACTCCACTGAGCTTGTGAGATCTCACCAGAGTCACAGCATCCTGAGCGGGTACGTCCAGCGGGCCTCTTCTACCATCTGTCCCTCTCCAGGGCCCATTTCAGGTCTGGAACGAAGGCCAGCACTGGTTCTCCCCTTGGTGGCATGGGAGGAGTTCTGCAGATACAGCAGCAGATATCAGATGCAACAGCAGACGAGTCCTCCAGGCCTGATCCGCAAGCCCCATCTCTGCCCCCCAGTAGCTGCCCTTCCTCTCCCGGTTTGTGTTGATCACTCATATGATTTCTCCATAGGAACAAGAGGGCCATTGACCTGCGTTGAACTGCACAGGAGTCACAGCAGGGGCAGGCCGAGTGGTGTTTTAGACTGTCTGACTATGTGTGTGTGGTGCCGATCTTGGGGCATTGGACAAGGTTGCTAGGTGCTATCTTAATGCATCTAATAATACAACCCTGGCAAAAAGGCTGGCTTTGGGATACTGGTTCATTTGACTTTACAGAGCCGTGGAATGAGATGGTTGGTGTGGGTCTGCGTGCTGAACTGACATAAGAACGGCCAGACTAGGTCAGAGCAAAGACCCATCTATCCTCCTATTGTCTTCTGACAGCTGGTGCCAGATGCTTTAGAGGGAATGACCAGAACAGGGCAATTATGGAGTGATCCATCCTGTTGTCCAGTCCCAGCTTCTGGCATTGAGAGGCTTAGGGACACCCAGAGCATGGGGTTGCGTCCCTGATTATAGTGGGTAATAGCCATTGATGGACCTCTCCTCCAGGAACTTCTCTGATTCTTTTTTGAACCCAGTTATATTTCTGGTCTTCACAGCATCCCTTGGCAAGGAGTTCCACAGGTTGACAGTGTGCTGGGTGAAGAAACACATCCTTATGTTTGTTTTCAACCTGCTGCCTATTAATTTCATCCGGTGACCCCTGGTTCTTGTCACAGAAACCGACTTTTTAAACTGCCAGGGGGTGCTCAACCCCTGGCTCTGCGCCAGGTCATGCCCCCACTCCACTCCTTTCCCCAAGGCCACACCCCGCTCTTCCCACCCCCACCCCACCTCTTCCCGCCCAGTTCTGCCCCCTCCCCAGAGCACCATGTCTCTGCTTCTCCCCCTCACTCCCAGCCTCCCTGCATGCCACAAAACAGCTGTTTGTAGCAGGCAGGAGGCGCGGGGAGGGGCAGATCCATGGGGCCACCAGCAGGCAGGAGGCACTGGGGTGGTGGTGGCAGGAAGAGCTGGTACGGGGGCTGCTGGTGGGTGCTCTACACCCACCATTTCCCCCCCATGGGTGCTCCAGCCCCGAAGCACTCACAAAGGCAGCGTCTATGGTTCTTGTGTTATGAGACAGGGTAAATAACACTTCCCCAGTCACTTTCTCCACACCAGTCAACATCTGATAGACCTCACTCACATCCCCCCTCGACTGCCTCTTCTCTAAGCTGAACGGTCCCAGGCTTTTTAATCTCTCCTTCCACGGAAGCTGTTTCATGCCCCTCATCACATTTGTTGCCCTTCTCTGTACTTTTCCCACTTCTAATATCTCTTTTGCGAAACAGGGCGACCCAAACGGCAGGCTGGATTCAAGCTGGGGGCGTACCATGGATTGGTAGAGTGGCATTATGATATTTACTGTCTTATTATCGACCCTTTTCCTAAGGGTTCCTAACCTTCTGGTTGCTTTTTTCTGCCGGCTGCTGCACAGCAAGCAGAGGTTTGTCGGAGAACTTGAGCCGCTCAGCTGCATCATAGGTGCTAGCAGCAGGCTCACGCCGTTCGGTGGAGTTCTGGAAGAGGCTGTGGTTAGGCCAAGGGGCAGGCTGAAGGACCAATATTGCACCCTGTGGGGTTGGGCAACTGGACAGCAGCTTCCAGCTCTCAGGAGGGGGTGCTAGCCAGAGGGTTTGCGCCCGAAGAATGTGCCTGGGGACCCCATGACTGGGGCAGTGGCTGGTTCCAGAGACTTAGAAGATGGTCACGGCCCTCTAGTGAGTGGTCGAGAGGGGCTGCTCAGCTGGGAGCTGACTCACCTGCTGAATTGCTAATCACAAGGGAGGTTCCCCATCATCATCTCATGTGGCAGGGGACTAGGGTTCTGCCACAGGGAGCTGTAAGCTCTGTCCTTGCTGCTCCTGTGAAGGTCTGAGCCACTCTACGTGCAACATGGAGCCAGCTGTGCCGTTCCAGGGGTTCGTCTCCAGCTCCGAATCAGAACTCTGTGGGGTGTTGCGGGGGGCAGAACCCCTGTCTTGGTGAAATCGGTGGCTGGGGGGTTGGGCCCATCTGGTTTGGACAGGGCTGACACCTCATACCCTGAAGCCAGCTGCAGAACCTAATTCGGATGTCAGCCCAGCTTCCTCATTTCCTCGCTACTGATTGGTTCAAATCTCCATTCCCACCCCCATCTTCCAAAACGCTGCTGCAAGAATCAGGGGAAGGGATAAATTTGATGAGTGAATTTCAGTGCCCAGTCTGGAGTGGCAATCCCTGGGGCCTGGCTGCTGTGCCTATGGAGAAGGTACAGTGCAAGGAGAAGCAGGACAAACCACGTAGGATCATAAGACTGGAAGGGACCTCAAGAGGTCGTCTAGTCCAGTCCCCTGCACTCATGGCAAGATTAAGTATTATCTCGCCCATCCCTGACTGGTGTTTGTCCAACCTGCTCTTTAAAATTTCCAATGATGGAGATTCCACAACCTCCCTAGGCAATTTATTCCAGTGTTTAACCACCTTGATAGTTAGGAACTTTTTCCTAATGTCCAACCTAACCTCCCTTGCTGTAGTTTAAACCCACTGCTTCTTGTTCTATCCCTAGAGGCTAAGATGAACAAGTTTTCTCCCTCCTCCTTATGACACCCTTTTAGGTACCTGAAAACTGCTATCATGTCCCCTCTCGGTCTTCTCTTTTCCAAACTAAACAAACCCAATTCTTTCAGCCTTCCAATCTTCTTCCCTCGTAGGTCATGTTCTCTAGACCTTTCATCATTTTTGTTGCTCTTCTCTGGACTTTCTTAAATTTATCCACATCTTTGTTGAAATGTGGTGCCCAGAACTGGACACAACCCTCCAGTTGAGGCCTATTCAGCGTGGAGTAGAGCGGAAGAATGACTTCTCGTGTCTTGCTTACAATACTCCTGCTAATACCGCCCAGAAGGATGTTCGCTTTTTTTGCGACAGCGTTACGCTGTTGACTCATATTTAACTTGTGGTCCACTCCGACCCCCAGATCCCTTTCCGCAGTGCTCCTCCCTAGGCAGTGTCGGAGAAAAACACAGTTCTCGCTTTTTTGTTTCGGTGCAGCAAAATTAAATACTTTATTATTTTTTTAGCAATTGCAATAGAGGGAGGGAGTGCCCTAGGACACAGGGTTGCCCCAGTCCCGGACAGGTCTCTCAACAGGTAAACAATTACAGCAGCATTTATACCTTTGTTACAGACAATAATGAGCAACAGCTGCATTTTGTTTATACATGGGCTATTTTGCTATTTTATTTTTCTTACTTTTGGGCGCCAGTCTACGTATTTGATTATTAGTGCAAGGTTGTGATAACTTTTTACACAGTTTTTTTTTACTTGCCTCACATTATTTTTGCTTCTACAAATCTCACGTCATTAGGGTTACAGCTGGCCTAACTCTTGCTGACAGACTGACATGCATTAAGATCCCCTACAAATCTTTGTCAATTTTTTCCCTTCTTCCACACTCCCCCCTTTTGTACTTTTAGTACAACAGATATTTTTAAATTTTTATTTGCATTAAGCTATGGATTTTTGATTTTACATTAGATGTTTTAACTTTAGGGATTTTTATTGGATGTAATGACAATTTATGATTAGCATGGACACGAAAGGTGTTATGTTTTTTATAATAATAACAACATATTTTTAAACTATTTTTAAAAGGGTTGTTATAGCGCCTCATAGTATTAAGTCCAAACATAAAATACAAATGCAGTGTGGTATTTAAAAATAAGACCTTAATGTATGTGTATATACACTAATGTAAGTAACTGTTACCAAAAAACGCCCAAAGTACCCTGTAAAGCAAAAGCTCATAACCAAAACTACTCTAACGCAAGCCCGGTAACTAGTAGATCTTTAGGAGATCCGACCCATGGTGGGCTGACTCGGCCTGGCATCGTCCAATAAAAAAGCTACCTAAGTCTAAAAGTGTGTAAACCCATCTTCCCTCCCCCTTTCCTTTCTGTGTGAGCTACTAACAGTCTAATCATTTCACTAAATGCAATCAAAATAAGCAGCGCTGTCTCCCTGAGACTAGCCAACGCTCTTTGCTGAAGGGAGATGTAGGAGGGTCGTGGCCATCCTCGTTAGCCTCTCCTGTGTGAGTACCCTGTAAAAAAAAACCCTTAGTTTATATGCCGCTAGCGCGGACAAAGCATCCCACCTTAATATATATAATTAAAAAACAAATAAAAATAAAAAACAATCTAAGCATTCCAGCTCACCCCCTAAGGGTACCCCATCTTATTTCATGTACGTACATTATAGTCCAACAACCTGCAGGTATTTAAACAATTAAAATGTTTACACGCGTAAAAATCCATCTAAACAATGCCCACTAAAAAATACCTTCAGTCTAAATAAAATCATACATCTAAAAAAAGCTTTTAATCACCAAAAAAACCTCTAACAATATAAACAATTTGTCTATTAAAAAAAGGAATGGGTTAATCTAAAATTCAGCTTAGCCCAAAAATAAAAAAAAAATTGCTCTGCATTCAAAATCAAAAATCAACACAAACTATACTAAATACAAAAAAACCCTGCTTTCAACCCCAATTAACTATAAAAAACAAACCAAAAGCAATACAAATTACAAAACTAAAATTACATTTGCAAAGTTTAACTATCCAATAAAATCCAACAATGTAACCCCAAAGCCAATATAGCTTGGTGCCACCAAAAAGCCACAAGCAGCCAACCTAAACTAAAATCTCTAAAAAAAACACCACAAAAAATTCCAAAATATAAAAAAACAGCCCTCCCAAAAGCAAAAGCATATTAAAAATTCTAAACAAGCTATATACAAAATAATCTCTCATCCACGTCTCTCCCTTCTCTAAACGTTATACACAAACATAACCAATCTAAACATATATAAATATAAAAATAGCTTAAAACTTAAAACATTAATATTTTTCCTAAATAATATAAAAGCGTTCCCAACACTCTCCATTATTGTTTTATTATTTTATTAATAAAGCTTTAAAATTCAGTCATATGGTATGTTTTCTTTATCTTTCCCAACGTCCTGCAGTGTCAGCCTAATCACCTAACACAAAAAATAAATTAGTAACAAAAATTTGTCACAGTTTAGTAAGCAATTGAGAGGGGGAGAGCCCTGCAAAATTTACACCATCTGTTTGTTTTAACCTAGTTATTTTTATGTCTGCTTTGCTTAGTATTGTTAATATTATATTTTAAAAATTGCATGATTAAAAAAATGCCCACTCAGCCATAATAAATCTACAAACTAAAAAAAAGTTTAGCATTCTTCTCTCCACCCTAATTAACTAAAAAAAATAACAAGTAAATCTACCCCAATTATAACAAAACTAAACAATAAAAAAATTTAAAAATATATATATATATACTTAATAACTAAAATTAAACAATTAAAAGCATAAATCATAAATCAAGCAGCAACTCAAACCTACGCCCAAAGCAAGTTGCTGGCCTTAAAACAAAACTTCCAAATAAAAAAAAAAGCCCTAAGCAAATACAAATCCTTCAAAAACTTATCAAAATGTAACCATTTATACTCAGCATAGGCCATAACAGCAATATATTTGCCACACAAAAAAATTAAATAATTAAACGCCAATAAGCCATATGTTTTTACCCAAATGACAAAGCTTCACAAAAAAAACCTCAAGTAATCTTGTAAATAGTCATATTTAAAAAAAAACCCCAAAAAGGGTGGGGGCTAATTAAAAAGCCCACCCTCCTAGCTAAACTAATAGTGGAACAAGTTGGTGCCCATAGAAAAGGGACGGTTCAGCAAGAAAAGCAGGATCGGGCCCAAGCAGGCAGGCAACTTGTTCCACTATTAGTTATTATAACTTTGCATTAATAATCAAATACGTAGACTGGCGCTTAAAAGTAAGAAAAATAAAATAGCAAAATAGCCCATGTATAAACAAAATGCAGCTGTTGCTTATTATTGTTTGTATTATTGTTTGTTATTGTTTGTGATAAAGGTATAAATGCTTGTTGTAATTGTTTATTTGTTGAGAGACTTGTCTGGGACTGGGGCAACCCAGTGTTTTAGGGCATTTTTTTTTTTATTGTAATTGCTAAAAAAATAGTAAAGTATTTAATTTTGCTGCACTTAAATGAAAAAGCGAGAACTGTGTTTTTCTCCGACAGCAGTCATGTCCCATTTCCCACCTACACGCAAGCATGTGTTATTTAGGGAAGTTGTCATCATTCAGGCCTGAAAGTGGAGGCACTGCTGGTGCTAGATCCACTGGTGCTAGATCCATGAGGCAGATCTGCACATCGATGGGCCCCCGGGAGGTGATTGCTGTGGGCCCACAGACACATCAGATGAAGTTCTAACAGAGGCTAACCATGCGCTTGGTTCTTAGCTCGTTAGAATTCAGCGCACAGGGCGGTTGGCTAGGAAGACGTGTAGTTTTCCCGTGACTCTGCTGTTGGGTGAGCATTAGCGGAGCCTTTGATTAAGGGGCAGCACCAATGGAAAATAACTCACACTGGGTACCTGCCAGCTCCCCTCCCTAGCAGCTGTCCCTCCTTTGAGTGCCGTCTGATTTCAGCGCCCAGTCCTGAGCTCACTGACGTCGAGGGCAGGCTTGGTGCTGGAGTCAACGGAGAACCCAGAGCGCCGAAGCCCCTGTGTTGTTAGAGGCTGATCTGCAGGTGGCTGAAGTCAGTGGAAATGCTGCTGCTGATTGCGCAGGGCTTTGGATTCGGCTGTTACTGACCCAACTCAGGGATAGACATTCCAGTGTGGGAGGAGTAAGACTATTGGAAACAAACAGTTACATATTGAACAAAATCAGAACACGCTTCCCGGAGACGAAGCACCAAACAAGTTCTCTTCCCAGCTAAAGAAGCTTGTCTCACCCAAAGCCAAGCCTGGTTGAGGTCCCTTTTTCACGAAGCAAACTCGCTGGCCAGTCACTGCCAAGGGCAAGGATGCCAGGGTGTCCCCTTTGCCCCCCTAAATGTACCAGAACAAACCTTTGATGTTCACCCCAACATAATGTCCCCCCCACACTCACACACTACTATGCCACTTCCAGTTAGCTTCCTTCTGAAGTCCCCGCCAGCTTTCATCAGCATTTCTAACAGGTGCCCAGTGTGAACCAGACAATGCTCAGTTTACACGTAAACAGACAGATGGAGACATGGATCTTGCCTGGCAGAAAATCTGCTTTTCCCCTTTCCTGGTGACCCACTCCCAAGCTGTACCTTCAGAACATAATTTTCAGTTCATAGATTCATAGACTCTAGGACTGCAAGGGACCTCGAGAGGTCATCGAGTAGATCGATAATTCCTCACATAGCATCCGTACATTCATTTCATAATGGTTCGGACGACTCGTACAACACTGGCTTTCATTAGAGACCTTACCCGTCACCCTTTGGAGGAAGTAGAATGTAAATACCAGAACCAGGGGATTCCAGTATCCTTTATGCCCTCTGCCAGCCCAGCTGGCATTAGGGTTACACCTCCCCGCCATTCTTGCTGCACCGAATCAGTTCAAGGGGTAGCTCTGTCTCTCCCTGCTACAATGGATGAAACCAGTGGGCCTTTCTGGTCCCTTCTCCCCCTTCTCTGCTGGACCAGAGCACTGGTCTGCCTAGTTCCCAGTTAGGGCTCCCTTGGTTCTTGTCACGGAGACAGAAAGCAGCAGGTCAGAGTCCAAAGGGCAGGCAATGCGATGGGTATTGGGGTTAACAAGCTAGCATAACCACAGCTCTTTAAAACAGAGTTTCT
Source organism: Chelonoidis abingdonii (assembly GCF_003597395.2). Taxonomy (NCBI): domain Eukaryota; kingdom Metazoa; phylum Chordata; order Testudines; family Testudinidae; genus Chelonoidis; species Chelonoidis abingdonii. The sequence continues at coordinate 4,601,742 of NC_133779.1, forward strand.
TTCCCGCCCCTCGCTCCTGATACCACCCCTTACAATTTATGGTCATATTCCATTTTGGAGGGTCTTGAGTGTGGGGACGTCGGTACCACCTCTTTTGTACCCCATGGGAGGGGTAGGGAGTGAGGTTGTGTTCCAGCCAGGGCCAACGTTTCTTTGGCTTTTAGTGTTTCTTATACCTCCCCTGCCCCCCATCCCCTTTGACCCTCCCAACTGGCTGCTTGACCTTGTCTTGAGGGAGGAGTCGGGGCAGAACTGCCCTTCAAATGTACATTTGTATATTAAACTCCCACCACGACCAGCAACACTTTAACTGCATTTCTTATCTTTTCTCATGGCACTAAAACCCCTATCTGGCTGTAGGCAGAAGCAACGCACAGTGTCTTTGTTCCTTGTTCACACGTCAATAAGACACAAACAATTGGATTTTAAAAACCTCAAAATTCAAATAGGCAAAAAAAGCCCAAAATTCTATCTCAGGCAAATAAACAGGCCTAAATTATCTATCACCATCACTAACACTCACTACCTTACCATAACAGATCACAAAGAGAGTTGTGTAGCCTTGTGTTTGCATCCCCTGTCCTGCTGGGTAAAGACTTGCGTGTGATCTCTTGTGCCCTGCATGAGATTAATGGCCCATATGTTTTAGCACGGTTTAGCTGATGGAAAACTCACATCACCCCAATGCACCTCACTGAAAAGCCCCTCAATGCACCTCACTGGGTATTTACCCATTAGTATTCTATCTAAGCACCTCACGATACCAACACCCCTGTGGGACAGGTCTGCTCTCCTTCTTGCACAGATGGGAAACTTATGCCCAGAGCCCCAGAGGGATTTAGGCACCTAACTCCCACTGGTTTCACCCCAAAAGTCAGCTACCCATGCACCCATCCCTACGCTCTACCATCCATTGGGCACCTAAATACCTTTGAAGCTCTGGGCATAAATAACTCACCCAAGAGGTCTATGAAAGAGCTGGGACAAAACCCAGAGTCTTAGGCCAGCTGTCTAACTACTGGGCCTTCAGGATGAGCGGACGACTAAATGGATGCACTACAAAACTATAAAATTGCCACTAGCGTAGGACACTTTAAAACGTGCTCGTAGTAATGTGCGCTATAACACAGATGCTATGCGGCTCCCCTCACAGCCGCCCTCCCTGATGCATACACCCACCCACCCAGGCACTGATGCCTGCAGCCATGGCTGGGTGGGTGCATGGTAGAGTAGCACCTATGTCCACATGCATGCAATCCCCCCCACATGGAACCATGCATCCATGCGCCTATCTGTGCATGCATCCATGCACCCTTGCATCCTTGCATGCAGCTACCTGTGCATGCACCCATATGATACAACCATCCCTAGACACCTTTCCATGCCCACCTGTGCACTCTCCCATCCATGCCCATAGCTAGCTAGGCACACACCCATCTATCTATCCTCCCGCCCAGGCCCGCAGCGAGCTAGGCACGCACCCATCTACCCATCCCCATTTCTGCACCAACAGCACCATATGCCCTGCCCTGCGTTCTCCACCCAGCTGCCCTCAGTTTTCTGGGGCTTCAGCCTTCAGGCTGTCTCTATATTGCGCACTGCCATTGGCTGAATGGGCCTCACCCGCATGTAACGCCGTCTTCTATTGGCTAAGATGAAAGCGGAGCTGCTTGTGGGTTTCACCTGGGGGCGGGGGAGGAGGGAGCACAGCGTACTTGGATTGGTTGGTCCGGGCGACAGGGGCGGGCCGCGAACAGGGCCGGCCGCGGTGCGATTGGTCGGCCTGGGCGGGGCGTGCGGCGATTGGCCGGGCGCG